>NC_092341.1:124865000-125022500 GCF_046630445.1 Rutidosis leptorrhynchoides
TAAAAATTTTTCTTCTGGGAAAATGATTTTTCTTATGAACATGAAACTATATCCAAAAATCATGATTAAACTCAAAGTGGAAGTATGTTTTCCAAAATGGTTATCTAGACGTCGTTCTTTCGACTGAAATGACTACCTTTACAAAAATGACTTGTAACCTGTAATTCCGACTATAAACTTATAATTTTTCTGTATATATTCATAAATTTAAGTTCAATATGAAACCATAGCAATTTGATTCACTCAAAACGGATTTAAAATGAAGAAGTTATGGGTACAACAAGATTGGTTATTTTTGCTTGTTGTAGCTACGTGAAAATTGGTAACAAATCTATATTAATCATATCCTAGCTAACTTATATTATATTATACATGTATTCTAATATATTATGTAATCTTGGGATACCATAGACACGTATGCAAATGTTTTGACATATCATATCGACCCATCTATATATATTATTTGGAACAACCATAGACACTCTATATGCAGTAATGTTGGAGTTAGCTATACAGGGTTGAGGTTGATTCCAAAAATATATATAGTTTGAGTTGTGATCTAGCCTGAGACTTGTATACACTGGGTCGTGGATTGATTCAAGATAATATATATCGATTTATTTCTGTACATCTAATTATGGACAACTAGTTGTAGGTTACTAACAAGGACAGCTGACTTAATAAACTTAAAACAGTAAAACGTATTAAAAATATTGTAAATATATTTTGAACATACTTTGTTATATATGTACATATTTGTTATAGGTTCGTGAATCGACCAGTGGCCAAGTCTTACTTCTCGACGAAGTAAAAATCTGTGAAAATGAGTTATAGTCCCACTTTTAAAATCTAATATTTTTGGGATGAGAATACATGCAGGTTTTATAAATGATTTACAAAATAGACACACGTACGTGAAACTACATTCTATGGTTGAATTATCGAAATCAAATATGCCCCTTTTTATTAAGTCTGGTAATCAAAGAATTAGGGAACAGACACCCTAATTGACACGAATCCTAAAGATAGATCTATTGGGCCTAACAAACCCCATCCAAAGTACCGGATGCTTTAGTAATTCGAAATTTATATCATATCCGTAGGGTGTCCCGGAATGATGGGGATATTCTTATATATGCATCTTGTTAATGTCGGTTACCAGGTGTTCACCATATGAATGATTTTTATCTCTATGTATGGGATGTATATTGAAATATGAAATCTTGTGGTCTATTATTATGATTTGATAATATATAGGTTAAACCTATAACTCACCAACATTTTTGTTGACGTTTTAAGCATGTTTATTCTCAGGTGATTATTAAGAGGTTCCGCTGTTGCATACTAAAATAAGGACAAGATTTGGAGTCCATGCTTGTATGATATTATGTAAAAACTGCATTCAAGAAACTTATTTTTGATGTAATATATTCTTATTGTAAACCATTATGTAATGGTCGTGTGTAAACGGTATATTTTAGATTATCATTATTTAATAATCTACGTAATGCTTTTAAACCTTTATAGATAAAATAAAGGTTATGGTTGCTTTAAAAATGAATGCAGTCTTTGAAAAACGTCTCATATAGAGGTCAAAACCTCGCGACGAAATCAATTAATATGGAACGTTTATAATCAGTATGAACGGGACATTTCACTACTAACTGTGGACAACTAATTGTGGACTACTAACGTTGGACTGTTAACTTAACAAATTTTAAATCATTAAAACGTAATAAAATATGTTGTGAATATATTTTGATCATACTTTGATATATATGTATATAATTGTTATAGGTTGTGAATCAACCCGTGGCCAAGTCTAATTCTCGACGAATTAAAAATCTGTGAAAGTGAGTTATAGTCCCACATTTATTATCTAATATCTTTTTGGGATGAGAATACATGCAGTTTTACAAATGTTTTACAAAATAGGCACAAGTAATTGAAACTACATTCTATGTTGAATTGCTATACCGGATATTGTCCTTGTTGAACTTGATAGCCCATGAATTAGTGTTTATTATAATTTCCACTAATTGACGTGAATCCTAAAGGTAGATCTACGGGCTTTGACACGCCCCAGTCAGAGAATTTGAACTGCTTTAGTACTTCGATTTTTCTCTACAGACGAGTGGTTCTGTTTTGGGGCTTACCAGGTGTTCAAACATTTGAATGATTTTTATACCGATGTCTATTTATGAGAAATGAAATCTTGTGGCCTATTATTACGATTTGATAAATATATAGGTTAAATCTATAACTCACCAACATTTTTATTGACGTTTAAAGCATGTTTATTCTGAGGTGATTATTAAGAGCTTCCGCTGTTGCATGCTAAATTAAGGACAAGATTTGGTGTCAGCATGCTTGTATAATATTGTTTAAAAACTGCATTCAGGAAAATAAACTGTTGTATAATATTGTTGTAAATCATTATGTAATGGTCGTGTGTAAACGTTATATTGTAGATTATCATTACTTGATAATCTACGTTTTGTTTTTAAACCTTTATCGATAAAATAAAGTTATGGCTTGTTTTTTTATAAAAACATCGAATGCAGTCTTTGAAAACGTCTCATATAGAGGTCAAAACCTCGCAAGGAAACCAATTAATATGAAATGTTTATAATCGATATGAATGGGACATTTCAGTTGGTATCCGAGCGTTGGTCTTAGAGAACCAGAAATTTGCATTAGTGTGTCTTATCGAGTTTGTTAGGATGCATTAATGAGTCTGGACTTCGACCGTGTTTTTCTTTAAAAACGATTGCTTAACACGTTTGTTGGAAACTATATATTTTTACATGTAAATATTATGTGATATATTAATCTCTTAATGTGCTTGCTATTGTATGGTAGATTTCTACCTCTAGTACAAATCCCATCGACTCACCCAATAATAATGAAGAGTCGAATGTATTTTGGGAAGATTCACAAATTTCGGAAGAAGAAAAAGAACCGGAAGAAGAGGAATCGGAAGAAGAAGAGGAGGAGGAGGAGGAGGAAATATTAGGAACCACAGAAAAACAGATAAATAAAAGAAAATCCTCAACCAATGGACCAAAATTAAAAATGGTCAATGGTGTTTCCGTCGAGGAAGCTAAATATTGGGAAAATTACCAATTTTCTGATGAATCGAATCCCGACGAGGATTCCGATGATGTTATAGAAATTACCCCAGCTCAATTTAATAAGGCAAAAGAATACAATAAGGGAAAAGCTATCAAAATAGAGAAACCTGAGTCCAAAATCGAGGAATTTTATGTTAACATGAAATATCCTGATGAGATATATCGTAAACACCCGTATTTCTTAAACTTTAACTATAACCCGGGAACATCTAAGCCACTAGGTTTTTCTAAACCATTTGTGAAAATGACGGCTCGTATTAGAGGAGCACCAGGTATCCTTAGAAAATTAGCAAAATGAACCAAGTGCGAAGAGGAGGAAACAAGTGAGTCAGAATAAAGAGTTGTAATCATGCTGTGTAATATGTGTACTGTAGTGTGCTTGTACTTTTATGTTGTATGTAAAAATTGATTGTAATGTTTGTATTCTATCATCCTTTACAAGATATAATTTTTCATCTCTTTTACAGTATAAAAATACAAAATGGATATTAAGGATAGACGACCGAATATGTTAGAAGACCTACCAGGGGATATGATTGATGAAATCTTGTCTAGAGTTAGTCAGAATTCATCGGCTCAATTGTTTACAGCGAGATTAGTTTGTAAGAAATTTGACAGATGTTCTAGGAATGCCTTGGTTTATAAAAGGCTTTCCTTCGATAGATGGTGTATCTCACATTGGGAAGACCTTAAGTTACGCCATGTTTTCTTTAAGGCATTATGTGCGGGAAACCCTAATGCAATTTTCCGCTACGGGTTGAGACCCTATTTTGACTCCACATATCCCAACATAGGACTTCGTTCTTTAGAAAGAGCTTCAGACATGCAACTTAAAGAAGCATGTTATGTTTACGGGTTAGTGATGTTCGCTTCTCACCAGATTGAGAAAAAGAACATCGGACTGCAACTTCTGAATAAAACATTCCCACAGGTGACAGATTCAGTAGTTGGGGTGAGAAATAAGGTTTTTAACTTGTTACGGGGCTGTTGGATATTTCGTAACCCCCGTCCTTTTGATGACGTTACAACGTGCTGCTTTGCCAACGGCCACAACGGTTATTTCCCACTTGATCAAGGATGGGAAATAGTATTAGTAAAACCCGAATTCATGACTTGTTTCTAGTCTTATGAATTACGTGTCTTCATTACCTTCACTGAACAATTTGAGCTTCACTAAAATTGTCTTCACAGCTACTTTGTATCAAAATTATTATGTGCTATATTTCATGCTGTATGTAAAATAACGGTATTGTATGATTGTATGATATTGTATCAAAAGTTTAAGCGTGAAATGTTAATGAATTAAGTTTCTCATGATAGAATATTATTTCGATAGTAGTAGTTAATTTTTGCGCTAGCTATTAAGTATGAACTTTAACGGGTAGGTACTACCCGAACTAAAAATTATAAAACGCTAATATGAAGAAAAGGCTTTTATAAATAAGTTCATATTATGCTACGAAATACTATTGACTACTCCTAATATTCTATATGATTAACTTAACTCTTTTGGCTATTTTTGAAGGAAATGGCACCGACTACTCGACAGAACTTGAATATGAGCGAAGAAGATTTCCGTGCATTCCTTGCTGTAAACATAGCCGCAGTACAGGCTGCAATACAAAACAACATCAATAACTTAGGGTCTAGCAGTGGAGTTAACTCCACAGGAAACCGTGTAGGATGCTCCTACAAGGCTTTCACTGCCTGTAAACTTCTGGAATTCGATGGAACTGAAGGACCAGTCGGACTGAAACGATGGACCGAGAAAGTTGAATCTGTGTTTGCTATAAGCATATGTGCTGAAGAAGACAAGGTAAAGTACGCCACGCATACCTTCACAGGTACTGCGTTAACATGGTGGAACACCTATCTCGAACAAGTGGGACAAGATGCTGCTTATGCACTACCGTGATCAGCATTCAAACATTTGATGAATGAGCAGTACCGTCCCAGAAACGAAGTCAATAAGCTCAAGACAGAGCTTAGAAAATTACGAACGCATGGATTCGATATCACCACTTACGAACGACGATTCACCGAGTTGTGTTTATTGTGTCCAAGAGTGTTCGAAGATGAAGAAGAGCAGATCGATGCATTTGTAAAGGGGCTACCAGAGAGAATTCGAGAGGATGTGAGTGCGAGCGCGCCCACTTCAAAGCAAAAGGCAAGCCGAATGGCTCAGAAACTTATAAACCAGATTGAGGGGAGAATTAAAGAGCAAGCGGCCGAAGAGACCAAAATGAAGCAAGTCAAGAGAAAATGGGAATAAAACATTGACAAGGGTCACCAACACAACAACAGTAACTATCGCTTCAACAATTAACACAACAATCACAACTACAATCGCACCATTTTTCGCACCAACAAACGCAACAACAAACATCCCAACAACAATAACAACCACAGCAACAACAATCCCAACAACTATCTCAATAACAAAAATGGCAACCAAAATCAGAAGATTCAATGCAAAAGATGTGACGGATACCACCCGAGGAAGGCAAATGTGGTAGCCGACGCCTTAAGTAGAAAGGACAGAGAACCTATTCGAGTAAAAGCTATGAATATAATTATTCATACTAACCTTACTACTCAAATTAAGGAGATGCAACAAGGAGTTTTGAAAGAAGGGAAATTGAAGAATGAAATACCCAAAGGATCAAAAAAACATCTTAATATTTGGGAAGACGGAACCCGGTATAAAGCTGAAAAAATTTGGGTACCAAAGTTTGGAGATGTTTGAGAAATGGTACTTAGGGAAGCACATAAAACCAGATATTCAATACATCCCAGAGCAAAAAAGATGTACCAAGATCTCAAGAAACACTTTTGGTGGCCGGGTATGAAAGCCGATATTGCTACATATGTGGGAGAATGCTTAACTTGTTCTAAAGTTAAAGCTGAACATCAGAAACCATCGGGTCTACTTCAACAACCTGAAATCCCAGAATGGAAATGTGAAAACATTACCATGGATTTCATTACTAAATTGCCAAGGATTGTAAGTGGTTATGATACAATTTGGGTAATAGTCAATCGTCTTACCAAGTCAGCACACTTTCTACCAATGCGAGAAGATGATAAAATGGAAAAGTTAGCACGACTATACTTGAAGGAAGTCATCTCCAGATACGGAATACCAATCTCTATTATCTCTGATAGGGATGGTAGATTTGTTTCAAGATTTTGGCAGACGTTACAACAAGCATTGGGAACTCGTCTAGACATGAGTACTGCCTATCATCCACAAACTGATGGGCAGAGTGAAAGGACGATACAGACCCTTGAAGACATGCTACAAGCATGTGTTATTGATTTTGGAAACAGTTGGGATCGACATCTACAGTTAGCATAATTTTCCTACAACAATAGTTATCACTTGAGTATTGAGTTGGCACCATTTGAAGCACTTTATGGTAGAAAGTGTAGGTCTCCAATTTGTTGGAGTGAGGTGGGGGTTAGACAAATTACGGGTCCGGAGATTATCCAAGAAACTACCGAGAAAATTATTCAAATTCAACAACGGTTGAAAACTGCCCAGAGTCGACAAAAGAGCTATGCTGACAGTAAAAGAAAAGATATAGAATTTGAAATTTGCGACATGGTCATGCTTAAAGTATCACCTTGGAAAGGTGTTGTTCGTTTTGGAAAACATTGGGCCATTCAATATTATTGATCGTGTCGGACCGGTAGCTTATTAACTTGAATTACCGCAACAATTAGCCGGCGTACATAATACCTTTCACGTCTCGAATCTGAAGAGATTCTTAGCTAAAAAAAGATCTCACGATTCCTTTAGATGAAATTAAGATCAACGAAAAAATACAATTCGTTGAAGAACCTGTCAAAATAATGGATCGTTAGGTTAAAGGACTTAAGCAAAATAAGATACCAATCATTAAGGTTCGATGGAATGCTCGTAGAGGGCCCGAGTTCACCTGGGAGCATGAAGATCAGATGAAGAAAAAATACCCGCACTTATTTCCAGATGATGCGACAACACCTCCAACTCCTTAAAATTTAAGGACGAAATTTATTTAACGGGCAGGTACTGTAGTGACCCGAACTTTTCCATGATTATATATTATATGAGATTAATATTTACATGAGTAAATGTTTCCAACATGTTAAACAATCAAACTTGTTAACGTCTGATGATTCACGAACGTTATAACTTGTATACGACATGATATTATTTATATGAACATATATATATATATATATATATATATATATATATATATATATATATATATATATATATATATATATATATATATATATATATATGTTTAACATGATGAAATGATAAGTAAGTATCTCTTTACTTATATTAATAATGAACTTTTTACATAAAACAAGACTACTAACTTAAGAAATTCAAAACGATATCTATATGTAACGATTATCATTGTAAGAACGTCCTAATATTTATATATCATATTAAGATATATTAGTACATCATGTTATCATAATAATGTAATAATTTAACATCTCATTAGATATAATAACAATGGAATTAATTACATTTAACGAAATCGTTAAATTATACGTTCTGAAACAACATGTACATGTAACGATTAACGATGACTTAATGAATCAGTTAAAATGTATATACATGTAGTATATTAGGATGTATCATTAAACTTTTGAAAGACTTCATGACACATATCAAAGTACTTCTACTTATCAAAAATGCTTACAATTCCATTCTCATTCATTTTCATCAACAATTCTACTCGTATGCACCCGTATTCGTACTCGTACAATACACATCTCCTAGATGTATATACTATTGGTATATACACTTCAATAATCAGCTCTTAATATCCCTCATTTAGTCAACAAACATGTGGAACTATCATTTGGCAACTAGCATAAAATATCTAGCAAAATTACAAACTTATGGAGCCTTTATCTTGACCCATTTTCACGTGAACTAGAACACACACAAACACATTTTGATTCCAACTTCCATGCATCAAACTACTCTCTCTCAAGTTCTCTCATATTGTTCTAAGTGTTCTTCATAATCTTCATCAAAATCTACATCAATCTAGCTCATAAATCCAAAAATAAAGCAACTTACAAAACAACTACTCAAGAACACATCAAGAACACTTTCAAGTTTACAAGTCTACTTCCAAGCTTTCAAATCCATTCCAAGTAATCATCTAAGATCAAGAAACCTATGTTATTTACAGTAGGTTATCTTTCTAATTCAAGGTAATATCCATATTCAAACTTTGATTCGATTTCTATAACTATAAGTATGTTAATTCAAGTAGTAATCTTACTTGAACTTGTTTTCATGTCATGATTCTACTTCAAGAACTTCCAAGCCATCAAAGATCCTTTGAAGCTCAAGTTATTTTCTCATCATTTCCATTAGGTTTACCTACTATACTTGAGGTAGTAATGATGTTCATAACATCATTCGATTCATATATATGTAACTATCTTATTCGAAGATTTAAACTTGTAATCACTAGAACATAGTTTAGTTAATTCTAAACTTGTTCGCAAACAAAGTTAATCCTTCTAACTTAACTTTTAAAACTAACTAAAATAATGTTCTATATCTATATGATATGCTAACTTAATAATTTACAACCTGGAAACACGAAGAACACCGTAAAACCGGACATACGCCATTGTAGTAAAATCGGTGGCTGTTTTGGGTTGGAAAAATAAAAACTATCTTAATCTTTGAATTTGAAGTTTGTTTTCTGGAAAAAGGATATTTCATATGAACATGATACTATATCCAAAAATCATGGTTAAACTCAAAGTGGAAGTATGTTTTTCAAAATGGTCATCAAGATGTCGTTCTTTCGACAGAAATGACTACCTCTTTCAAAAACGACTTGTAACCTGTATTTCCGACTATAAACTTATACTTTTTCTGTTTAGTTTCACAAATTTCAGTTCATTATGAAACCATAGAAACTTGATTCACTCAAAATGGATTTATAACGAAGAAATTACGGGTAAAACAAAATTGGTTAGATTTACTAGTTTAGCTACGGAAATTTTATAAAAAATCTATACTAACCATAACTTAACTAACTTATATTGTATTATACATGTAATCTAACATATATTATGTAATCTTGATAGACCATAGACACGTATACAATGTTTTGACATATCATATCGACGTCATCTATATATATTATTTGGAATAACCATAAACACTCTATATACGGTAATGCTCGAGTTAGCTATACAGGGTTGAGGTTGATTCCAAAATAATATATATACTTTGAGTTGTGATCGAGTCTCAGACTTGTATACACTGGGTCGTGGATTGATTCGAGAAAATATATATTGATTTATTTCTGTACTACTATCTCTGGACAACTAATTGTGGACTACTAACGTTGTACTGATAAGTTAACGAATTTTTTATCATTAAAACGTAATAAAATATGTTGTAAATATATTTCGATCATACTTTGATATATATGTATATATTTGTTATAGGTTCGTGAATCGACCCGTGGCCAAGTCTAATTCTCGACTAATTAAAAATCCGTGAAAGTGAGTTATAGTCCCACTTTTATTATCTAATATCTTTTTGGGATGAGAATACAAGCAGTTTTATAAATGTTTTACAAAATCGGCACAAGTAATTGAAACTACATTCTATGTTGAATTGCTATACCGGATATCACCCTTGTTGAACTTGGTAGCCCATGAATTAGTGTTTATTATAATTGCCACTAATTGACACGAATCCTAAAGGTAGATCTACGGGCTTAAACACGCCCCAGTCAGAGAATTTGAACTGCTTTAGTACTTTGATTTTTCTCTACAGATGAGTGGTTCCGTTTTGGGGATATTCTAGACGCATTTCGTTAATGTCGGTTACCAGGTGTTCAAACATATGAATGACTTTTATACCGATGTCTATTTATGAGAAATGAAATCTTGTAGCCTATTATTATAATTTGATAAATATATAGGTTAAACCTATAACTCACCAACATTTTTGTCGACGTTTAAAGCATGTTTATACTCAGGTGATTATTAAGAGCTTCCGCTGTTGCATGCTAAATTAAGGACAAGATTTGGAGTCAGCATGCTTGTATAATATTGTTTAAAAACTGCATTCGGAAAATAAATTGTAGTATAATATTGTTGTAAACCTTTATGTAATGGTCGTGTGTAAACGTTATATTCTAGATTATCATTACTTGATAATCTATGTTTTGTTTTTAAACCTTTATCGATAAAATAAAGGTTATGGCTTGTTTTTTTTATAAAAACATTCAAATGCAGTCTTTGAAAATGTCTCATATAGAGGTCAAACCCTCGCAACAAAACCAATTATTATGAAACGTTTATAATCGATATGAACGGGACATTTCATTAATGAGGCTAGAGACAGATGATCACAGTTTAATTATTCGATTCAAAAAGAAAACTGATAAGATTGCTTAAATTAAAGATATAGGGATTGACCCAGTCAATGTCAAAGTGAAACACAAGAATACTGAAGAAACCCGTTCATCAAACGAATCTACAAATGAAAGCTATCCCAATAACGACAATGCAGAAGAGCAAAATGAAGACATTCTGGATGATTCATATTCTCCACCCGCAGCAGAGCAAGAGGAACCGGACTCTTCTTCAGATCACGTAGAGATACCGATCATATCTAACCACGCCGACATGATAACCTTCATCAATAATACCGATGAATTTGAAGATATTCTCAAAGCCATCCATAGATCAACCATCGTTTTTACACCTAGTTTAAAGGAGCGGATCAACGCTATCGAAGATGAATATAACCTCTATCTACTAAGAGAAGATGATAATGTTGAAATCTTAGAAGGGCGCATTTAAGACTTTATCAATAATTTTCACGATCATATATACCATGAAGAAAGGCAACAAGAGCACAATTCAGTGGTTTGTACTATTCTCGAGACAAGATTTTTTCGAGATCAGAAGATCATTTACTCTAAGGTTTACAACGCCTTAGTCGGTTCTGTACTTCCGTTCGCATACCCACGGGCACAACTGACTCTCATCCGGAAGCATATGGATCTTTTCACCGGACGCCCGACTTATCACTCTGACTTGTAAATTATCGAAGATATTCACAACCTCTTCGTTCTCTTAGAAAGAGATAATTTCGAAAGCACATAAGATAGACTAGTGAGTTACGTAACAATTGATTACTACGTTGATCTGATTATCAAGGAATTACGAGACGTAGTAGCAGAAGAAGGAAGATGCAACAATTCGTTCTCACATCAGAGACCAGACCGAGTCAACATTTCCACCTTTCTTACGAAGCAGTTAGCACGTATCTTCCACGAATCCCCAAATCATAGTTTCACATTTAAAGCTGGATGTTGGGAGATATATTCCAAGATGGTGACATTAATGCTTGGGTCAGGATTGATTTTCACTACTTATCAGCTTCGCCTCTTAACAAATTTGTGCAAATCTATAGACTGCTATTGCGGAAACCACCGCTCAGAAGATTTTGAGAAACTGAAGATACAATTTTTGACACTATTTGAAGACCTCCGAAATGAACATTCCATCAGAGAAACAATCAACACAAGCACAGCCTCGATGATTGACATTCATGGATCAATCAGCAGAGCCATGGACCATGTTCTCATCGGACTTCAAGATTTGTCACGAGCTAAAACCGCCCATAATCTCTCCTTTAGAAGGATTCGAGAGAAATACCAGATCTTCTACCACTCTTGGTCCGGCATTTTCTCAGAATCTATCCACCAAGACTCACGTTCCCTCAAGAAAACCACGATTACAACTACCAGAGGGGAATGTCTGATTTTCAACAGTCGGCATCATTATGGTCGATCCAATGACCCTAAATAAAAGCGCTTCTCGGGAGGCAACCCGTGCAATAAAGTTGAGTAGAAGAATAAAAGATGACAAATGAACCAATCAATAAAGGACGTAACTTTAAAGATTGCTGAAACAACCTGCCTTCAAGCCAGCCAGTTTCTTCAAAGCAACCTCGACAATCCACTGGGGAGTACTAGTTCCTTTCTACTCATTTTTAGCTATAAATTATGCCACATCCTAGCTTATCACCAAGTGTGGGATTCCAACCCAAATAAACACTAGACAAATATTCCTAAAAATATTTAACTAAAACTCCTAAGTGTGGGATACACTAGAAACTTGGGGACAATGTTCAACTAAGTGTGGGGATGTTAGTATAATCTTTTTAAGCTGTATTAAAAAAAGCCCAAAACAAAGATTCCTAGTTCTTAAGTCAAATTTCAAAACTTTTAAGGAAAACCATTCTGAAAAAGTACATTCAAAAACCAAAAATGTTTGTAATAAATTAAGGCTTAAGTAAGGTAGGGATTTTGTTGGGACGAACTGAATCTCTAATAGAACATTGCATGTGTAACATCCCAGAAATTCGGGGTATTATTTTATTATATTTTTAATAGTAATTTGATTATACCGAGGGTGATCAAGATGTTTTGAGAAGTAGATGTGACTTGAAATATTATTATTCTTAATGATAATATAGTGATTGGAGTGTCGGGTGTTAGATGTGCAAAAGTCGGTGTATGTTGCGAGGTTATGCGAACTTTCACTAATTTGGCCATAACTTCCTCATACGAACTCGGATTGAGGTGAATCAAAAGCCCAAACGACCATAATTCGAGCCCGAACATTTTTAATTTCAAGTTGTGAGCTGGAAGGCTCCAAAAGTGCCGCTTTTGGTCTAGGAGCGCCGCTTTTATGCCTGATTGGGTGCTGATTGTATTTTTGGAGATTTAAATGAGGGGCATTGTGGCCTATTTGCATATGGACAGATTTTAGGCTAAAAACAGATCTAGATCAGCTTATTCCTAATTTCATCTCATTCTTCACCTACCAAACTTCAACCTAGAGAGAGAAAGAGCTTTCTACAGTGAGAAAGCTTAAATTGGTGAAGAAGATGAAAATGCATGACCAAATTGGAGCTCATCTTGGATGTTACTGATGTCTAGCATCATGTTGATACTAAGGTAAAACCCTATTTTGAATTTCTAGTGTTTAATCTTGCTCTTGTGTTAAGGTTTGGGCCATTAATTGTTGTAAACCCCATTTCACTTGGAAATTTAGGGTTAATGGTGTCCATTGAAGTGTGTAAACATCTTTGAATATGGTTGTGAGTTAGATGACTAATTTTGTGAGTTTGTCATCATAATTTGGGTGTTACTAACTAGTTAGATTGTGTTTTTGGTGAATTGGAGGTTCTTAAGAACATGTATGGGTGTTAGATAGTTAAAAGTGAGTCATATACACTAAGTGTTTGATGAAATGCCTCAACTAAAACCTTGTATTGTTGATGAGGATTTTTTTTGTTAAAATGAGTTCTTCAAAGGTGTATAAACTGATTTTGATTAAGTAAAGGTGTTTTGGTTCATTTTGGTTTGAAATGGTGACATTTTGGGTGGGAACCGTCACCATAAAAACTGCGCAAATCATGATTTTGTAAAGGTCTTATCTTGCAAACTGTGACTCTGTTTGAGGCGTGTGAGCGCTTTTAGGAAAGGTCTTTGACTCTACTTTCCAAAGAAAAAGCTTGTATTTACTGTTGTGGTGAATAAATGGGTCAAATTCTACTGTCAAAAAGGGGCTATTCGGTATGGGTAAATTTAGTGAAAAGTGAGCAAATTTGGGATTGTGAACATGGTGTATGTGTTTATAAGTTTAGGGTGTTGTTGGTCTCAATTTACCACATGTAGTGGGGATGGTTCGGATCATTTAGGTCGAGTGCAATTCAGTTGAATGGAACTTGTTATGTGTGGTTTGAAATTACCACCTGTAGTGGTAATCTAGTGATATCCATTTAGATGTCTAAATGGGCGAGTTTTAGCGAGCAAGGTGGAAACCCTTGGTTAAGGGTATTGGTATTAGATTCTCATTTAGAGAATAACTGTTTATACATTTGTGTGACTATATATATATATATATATATATATATATATATATATATATATATATATATATATATATATATATATATATATATATATATATATATATATATATATATATAGGTGATTTCTTGCTTGGATGCGGTGGCGATGGTATTATATACATGGCATGTGTTTGCGTTTCAAGGTGAGTGGAGTATTTATATGTGCATGTATATAAGTTGTTTGCTTATAGGTGAAGTGGCGAGTGACACCGGGCGAAAGGATTCTCTCTTCGTTGGCCACATGATATGTGGCGAGTGACATTCGAAGGTAGGTTCACTCTTTGTGGCCACATGATGAAAGGTGGTGAGTGTTTACCGGAAGGTTTCACTCTTCGTGACCATGATTGCGAATTAAGTGTGGTGAGTGTTATTCACTCTTCGGTGGCTACATGTTGCTTCAGGATGTGGTGAGTGTCACTCAACGAATACACTCTTGGGCGACCACATTCTTGTGTACATGGCGGTGCCATCCGGAAGGTGCCTTCGCGGCCATATGCACTTGTATGGCAGTGTTAATTCATTTGATGACTAACACTATTCTGTATGGTTAGCCATATTTTTGTGTGTTGTGGTGTAGCGTATTATATTGTGTTTATATGCTTTCACGATGTTATCTTGTATGCGGAGTTGTGTTGGTTTGTGCAAGGAAGCAGGTTATGTATGTATGCATATAAGTGTTGCACTCACTAAGATTTTGCTTACTCCCTCGTTGTTTACCTTTTTATAGGTATCGGAAGATTTGGCTTAAAACTATCTAGTTGTTAGACTAGACGCTTAGGAGGGATTGTTCTTGGCGGATAGGCTTGTAGCCTTTGGACTTGGGTGAGGGATTGGTAAAAATCCCCGGGATTGTGCTCTTGGTATCGGGTTGGGATGTCGAGTCTTAATCCTTGGTTTAGTGCAATTGGGTTGAAATTGTCACCTTAATTGTAACTGGTCTCTTGTTGCAACTAATGATTTGTTCATGGATTTGTAAGACTTAAATGTGGGAAAGTATGTAATTTGGGTCACATTAAACTTGTGTTTGAGTCATGGAATTGTAAACGTGTGTTTGGGTTTTAATGGGTTGGCTGAACACTTAGCAAAATTTGAACCTGCACCTGTTCAGGACCAAAAGCGCCACTTTTAATCCTAAAAGCGCTGCTCTTTGTCTGCAGGTTGTAGCCTTTTGGATCAGTCAGCAAAAGCGCCACTCCTGTTTTAAAAAAGAAAAAAAATAGTCAGTTTTTAATTAAACGGTTTGGATTCGTTTCAAGTGTTATCAGAGCATTGGTCTAAGTGATCTAGATAACTTTGTGATATGTGCCTAGACATAGACTTGACAGTTTGGAATTGTATGTGTACTTGTAGAAATACGGGTGGGTTTGATGATAGTTAGTGCCTTAGTGTAGGTATACTAACTAGAACTTGCGAAAATGTGGGGCCTTAATTGATGTTGCGCTTGTGCCTTAGATAGATAGTCGCCTAGAGAAGTAGGTTGACTAAAAGGCTACTTTGATGGTAAATCCTTGCGTAGTAGGATGACATGCGGTCGTGAAAATATGTGTATACATTAATTGGTGCGGTATCCTTGGGGCGAATCTATTGGAGAGATTCGGTTAATTGGCAGTTTTAAGTGATCAAGTTCACCATAAGGGCTTTGATCATTCGGGTGTACTAGGGTTTATCGCGTGATCATTTTATGTGAATGTTGCGCTAGTTCGGGTAAAGTACTTTATATGGACATGTGTAAGTGGTAAGGTACTCAATTGTTTTAATGCTTGATCACCATATTACAACCGTGTATCTTGGCACGAAGCATAACATGTCGAGTACCGAACGGATGAATGTGGCATGGTTGGGGTAGTTTCGGGATGATTTAGGAATCGTGTATTGGTTCCTAGATTATGGTGGTCTCGGGTGAAGGGCTTGCATCACATCGGGTCTATCTTCGTTCAAAGAGTGTTACAGTGGGTATGGTTAGTTAAGGTGGGTAGGTGAACTTACAGGATTGACGCGTACGTGGTCACCCTAATTAGGGGGTGTACTACTGATATTGATTTTTGTATAGTGATTCACTGTAACTAGGATATTGGACGTGAGTGTCTGGCGGAGACTTGGATCCCGTACGAGGATGTAATCGGTCTCTTGGGGGCGTTTTGTGTTGGTACTCGGGTGAGTACGATCGTCTACAACAATGATGTATCGATCTATGTTTGAGTCGTTAAACTCGCGGGAGTGAGACCCTTCATGTTGATGCTTTGTGTTAGTTGTTTGTGGAATTAGGGTAAATTCCTTATGGAACTTCCCCGTATTGATGGTTGTATCGGTGTGCGGTGGAGTGTAAGTGATGTGTGCAGCGGGGTGTACGAAATAGTATTAATTTAAATACGAAATACGACGAAATATTACACAAGTTTTAATTATTTATTTACAGATGGGATATACCTAAACCTTGCTACAACACTATAGGCAGTGTACCTAATCGTAGAGTAGTATAATTTTTAGTAAGTCCAGTTCGTTCCACAGGGAGCTGGCTTATTTCACACTATATTTTAATTAACTATATTTGTACAAAATATATTATATTGATAATATATAAAAGGGGGTTTACCGTTTAATGACTGGTTTGTCGATTTTATATTTTAAGTTACAATTAAAACCTAATGCAAAATATAAATGACGATAATTAAAGTAGCGAAAAATAAATGACAATAAATAAATGACGTTAAATAAAATAGCGAGTAAATAAAAGTACGATGAAATATGATATAAAATATATTATGTTATTTAAACTTCCGTAACCATGATGGTTGACGTGTTGATTTTAATTTTATGCCCATGGGTTAATTGTCCTTTGTCCTGGATTATTTAATATGTCCGTCTGGTTTTTGTCCATAACAGTCCATCGGTCATAAATTTAAAGTGCGAGTGTCCTCGTCAAATTATCCTTATACCCGAAGTCAAATATTCCAACTAATTGGGGACTTAAACTTTAACAAGGTTTTAATACTTTGTTTAATAATTACACCAGGATATCGACTGCGTGTAACCCAAGGTTTTAATACTTTGTTAACAATTACGCCAAGTGTCCTTGTACATAATTTCACCCCTGTTTTAATAAGTCTATTAACTATTAATCCATTCCCGTGTCCGGTTAAATGAACGATTATTCGTACATATAAATATCCCGCCCATCGTGTTCGATCGAGTGTATATGGTTATTTATAGGTACGTCCAATTGTAAATCTTTATATTAAAATTAACAAACTATCATTTAGTTAAACAAATATAAAGCCCATTAATAGCCCATAGTCTAATTTCCACAAGTGTCGTTCTTTTGTCCAAACCCCAATTATGGTACAAAGCCCAATTACCCAATTTTAGTATTTTAGCCCAAAATCATGATTACTTCATCTTAAATAAGCATAATAATAACTTAAGTACGAGACATTAATTTAAAAAGGAGAACATAGCTTACATTGATTATTTATCGCGTAGTGTTACACGGACAGAGCTTCGACTTTAAAACCCGTAAAATAACCTTTGCATAACCCAAACCTAATCTAATATAAAACTACACTATACTATATATATATATAATATATATATAAATATATATATATATATATATATATATATATATATATATATATTTATTATTATTATAGAGTATTATTATTATTATTTTTATGGCCAAAACTCGTTGCCTTTTATAGATGTGGTCTGATCCTGAGGCCCATGCGATCGCATGGGTTCTCAGTGTTAATCTCATGCAATCGCATGGCCAGTCTGGCCATGCCCAATTGCTTTGTTTTCTAACTTGTCGACGTTATATTTAATTATATAATATAATATATATAATTTTATATAATTATATATATATTATATTATATTCTTGTGCATAGTAGACTCATAATTTTTGGTCCGTTGCGTCGGGCGTTGATAGTTGGCTCAGGTCCCGGTTTCGGATTTTTGAACGTCCTTTCGTATAATTTAATATCTTGTACTTTGCGTTCCGCAACTTGTACTTTTGTCATTTTTAGACGTTTCTCATCAATAAATTGAACCACTAGGATTGTATCTTGTACATTTGAGCTTTTTGGTCATTTGCGTCTTCAAATCATCGTTTTCGCCTTTTGTCTTCGCACTTATTTAATATAAACGATTAAAACTTAAAATAGGACAATTACAACTAAATAATTTACATATTGGGAGGATATTGCTACAAAATATATGTTCATTTGGAGCACTATCAAATATCCCCACACTTGAACGTTGTTTGTCCTCAAGCAATACAGAACTTGAAATTAAATCACACGAATCACTTCTTTATTCTTCACACTTGATACATTTGTGATTTTGATACGGCGGTATAAACAATGATAGTAACGATGTGGTTTACAGTCCCACATGACTATAAAAATTTAGATCCTTAAGGAAATTGGATCTTTATGAAAACATTTGATCTTTTTGAAAATTCATTCTAGCTTTTACCCTAGATAAGTTTTCCGGAATACCCCTTCACCGGTGTTTGCAAAATGTTTTTGTGGGTTTTGTGGGTTTCAGATTTGAAAATTTTAGCTCAAAACTTATGGTTTTGTGTCACCCACTTGCTAACCTTGTATTGGGAATGCAACACGTCCAGTATACTTGTCCCGTATATTACCTTTCGGCAAACTACCGTCCGGTTGTAAAGGAAAGCGATGAACAAGAAACTGTTAAGGCAATGTTTAATGACATGCATTTGTTCATGGTCTAAAACGTGTCGGATGCAATTACTATCCTTTGTAGGAGCAATAGTAAAGATCACCCTATAATTTTTTTCGGTCTGACACAAGGTCCTGTCTTCGACCATGCTATGCAACCACCGTTCTTACGGTTGACACCCGAATTGGTTCAGGTGACCTAATGAATTCTAGGTGAATTCGTAGGATTTTACGTTCAATGGTAATGAACGCATTAAAAATGGGTTTTTAGAAAACAAATCGGTTTTAATTTGATCAAAATATTTTCTCGTTCAAGCTCGAGTTTAGATATCATCGAATTCCATGAGTTTGTAATTCTCAATCTTTAAGGTCAATCTCTAGGATTGAGTAATATCAGTCTTAAAAGCTGATTTTTAATCTTTAAGGAGATTATCCTTTCTGGGGATCTGATTCATTAGTCTTATCAAGCTAATTTGCACGGCGCCCTCCCCATTTTAAGAGACAGATCCTCTCATGGTTAGGATAAGTCTGACCACTTGGCGACCCTGTTTGATGCTGAGGTCCGTGGATTTCCTGCTGATTTTAGAGATGACTTTTCTAGATTTTTCGTCAACCTACAGCTGGTCTGGACGACAACTTCTTGACCTAAACTAAGAAGCGCGTGTCTTTTTCGGAAGACTTTACTTCCTCTTAATGATGGAATTGATTCATCGTGTAGATCCATCTTTTCTTTTCTTTCATCGGGTAAAACAGTTAATTTAGTCCAAAACAAAAGCATCTGCAATAACTTTGCAAAAACATGTGATAGATAGTTTTTAATTGAATAACTTGGTACATTCTCCCCACACTTAGTTTCTTTCTTTTCCTTTTTATTCTCCTTTATTCCAATTTAAATGAATTCAAGCGTTTTAGGGTGTTTCTCAATTTATGTCCTTTCCGAGGTAACGATAATTTCGGCATTAACACCTAGTTTTATCGTTCATAAATATGTATAAACAAGATTTTGAATTCATTTAGTTGAAAAATTTTAAAATTTTCACAATATTTAGAAAATAAGCCAAGTATAAACCCGAGAGAATTTATAACCCTTCCCCACACTTGAGATCATGCAATGCCCTCATTTGCATGAAATCAGACTCTAATTATAAATTCATGAGGGTGATTAGTGTAGAAAAGTGATTGAAAATACCCAGTTTGTAATTACAAAGCTCGTCGAATGATAGATGGCGCGCCTCATCGTTCATTCCTTCTTGTTTTATCACCCATGTTTTTCTTCAAAAATGGTTGCTTTTCTGAACTGTTTGCTAATTTTTAAAAATACGTCTTTTACCCTAACTCATCATGCATTTTTATTAACGAGTTATGCACTAACCAGAACCCCTAATTTAACGTTAAGTGGGGTTAGACTTCCCCACACTTAGCAGACGACATGTGAAGTCGGTAGAATAAGTTCCACGAATTAGAATAGTGAGCCAGTTATTTACATCTCGGGTGGTATAAAATATATCAATGGGTTTAAAGTTTAGACCCAACCGATCGTCACTACTTAATTCTTTTTTAAGTGTAGCTTTTAGTAAATGGATATGTCTCTTTTCTGGTTCTTGGTCAAATGGATCTATATACACCGACATACATATTTCTATAGGGTGGATAATTCCTAACATTTCCTTCCGTTTATTCTCGGGATCAAAGTTTTTACCTCTATTACCCAATTGGGTGAAATTCGAGGTGTCAATATCTATTACAGTTTGTAGTTCATCTTTCGTAGATGACTCGTCTATTGAGAATATTGGGTTGGAAGGTTGTGGAATGGTGAATTTCGGGATCAAAGCAAATTCTTCTTCATTAATCGGTCCCACCATTTTGGTCTCGGGGGTAAAATTTTCAACGTTATCGTTTTTCCAAGAGTACCAATTTGTCACCCTTACTTCTTCTTCTTCATCCATTGATGGATCGTTGATTTCGTCGGTAGAGGCTAATGTGTCGATATGTTGTGAAATTGGTAAAGCTGAATAAAAAGTATCATCGGGATAATTGGTGATTTCGGAGCTCTCGAATTCATCAAAATTCGATGACATGAGATTTTCTTGCACACGACTCCTCAGATCAACAGGTGTGTAATCTGATAGAGTTTCAGCTTGCCGATTTACAAACACTCTCATTTGTTCATTTTGAGCATCAAGTTCTTCGAGTTTGATTTTCATATTGTCTAAAAGATTTTCAGACACAAAATTCTCCTCGTCTTCTGGTTGTTGAGTTTGGATATATTCTTGGGAATAATCCCAATTTGAATTGTATTCTTCATAATCATTCCATTCAGGTTCTATGGGTGCATAATTTTCCATAGGAACATAATAATAACATTCCCATGTTGAATGATAATCTCCACAGATTTCACAACCAGTTATTGTTTCGTCATTCGTGATCCAAGATTGACCGAACGAATTGCCATCAACACCCGTTTGAGAGTATTGATTAAATTGATTTCGGATGTCATAAAGAGTTTCCAAAATATTCTCGAGATTTTCCATAATGCGCTTATTACCAAATTTTAGCTACAATGTGGTGCATTTACTTAATTATCCTATTAGTTATAAAAATAAAAATTATATAAGTTATCAAATTAATAGACTTTTCTGCTTTTGCCCACGTTTCGAATAGCCAATAGATGCAGCAGGGAGCCAGAACCCTTTAAATCGGAAGCTCACAACTCAGCCACTAACAAATCCAACTATTACTACGAAGCAGAAAATGTGGATGTCTATCAATTTAACCGCTTAAAATAATTTTTTGTTTGGAATTTTTTTAGAGAAGAAATAGAAAGTATTCTAAGTCCTAAAAACTAGAATGGCGAGAAATAAGAAAGAAAAAGAGCGCGTCGAAAAATGTTGAAAAATAAAAGGTCGAAAAATAAAAATAAGAAAGTAACGCGTCGAAACTTAAAAGGTACTAAAATTTATAAACAGCGTCGCAAAATTCTAAAGCACCTAAATCTTAATCTAAAGAAAAGGCACTTAAGTGATTTTACGGCAAAACCTAAAAATCTAGAAATATAAAATAAGCTACGGCAAAATACTAGTCTTAAAACTAATTACGAACGATAAAAATACAAATATTACGAATAAACGATAAAAATACAAATTGTAATTAAAATGATAAAAATATAAATTTTATAAAAATATTATTTTTATATTATATATTTTATAAAAATATTAATTTTTTTATAATTATAAAACTAATTAAAACTTAAATTACAAATTAAATTAAAACTAAAACTAAATATTATTATAAATAACCCTAAATAATAATAATAATAAATAATACCCCGTAATAAATGCTGAAATAGGGTTTCTGGCGTGTCAGATCAGGCCATGCGATCGCATGGCTTTACAACACCCGGCTCATGCGATCGCATGGGTCTGGGTTCCAGGTTTTTTTTTTTTTTTTTTGTTTTTTATTGTTTTTCTAAAAATGATATATAAATATATGTATACAAATATATATTAAAAATATAGCGTTTCGCCGAGTCCCCGGCAGCGGCGCCAAAAACTTGATGTGTGCAGCGGGGTGTACGAAATAGTATTAATTTAAATACGAAATACGACGAAATATTACACAAGTTTTAATTATTTATTTACAGATGGGATATACCTAAACCTTGCTACAACACTATAGGCAGTGTACCTAATCGTAGAGTAGTATAATTTTTAGTAAGTCCAGTTCGTTCCACAGGGAGCTGGCTTATTTCACACTATATTTTAATTAACTATATTTGTACAAAATATATTATATTGATAATATATAAAAGGGGGTTTACCGTTTAATGACTGGTTTGTCGATTTTATATTTTAAGTTACAATTAAAACCTAATGCAAAATATAAATGACGATAATTAAAGTAGCGAAAAATAAATGACAATAAATAAATGACGTTAAATAAAATAGCGAGTAAATAAAAGTACGATGAAATATGAAATAAAATATATTATGTTATTTAAACTTTCGTAACCATGATGGTTGACGTGTTGATTTTAATTTTATGCCCATGGGTTAATTGTCCTTTGTCCTGGATTATTTAATATGTCCGTCTGGTTTTTGTCCATAACAGTCCATCGGTCATAAATTTAAAGTGCGAGTGTCCTCGTCAAATTATCCTTATACCCGAAGTCAAATATTCCAACTAATTGGGGACTTAAACTGTAACAAGGTTTTCATACTTTGTTTAATAATTACACCAGGATATCGACTGCGTGTAACCCAAGGTTTTAATACTTTGTTAACAATTACGCCAAGTGTCCTTGTACATAATTTCACCCCTGTTTTAATAAGTCTAATAATTATTAATCCATTCCCGTGTCCGGTTAAATGAACGATTATTCGTACATATAAATATCCCGCCCATCGTGTCCGATCGAGTGTATATGGTTATTTATAGGTACGTCCAATTGTAAATCTTTATATTAAAATTAACAAACTATCATTTAGTTAAACAAATATAAAGCCCATTAATAGCCCATAGTCTAATTTCCACAAGTGTCGTTCTTTTGTCCAAACCCCAATTATGGTACAAAGCCCAATTACCCAATTTTAGTATTTTAGCCCAACATCATGATTATTTCGTCTTAAATAAGAATAATAATAACTTAAGTACGAGACATTAATTTAAAAAGGAGAACATAGCTTACATTGATTATTTATCGCGTAGTGTTACACGGACAGAGCTTCGACTTTAAAACCCGTAAAATAACCTTTGCATAACCCAAAACTAATCTAATATAAAACTACACTATACTATATATATATATATATATAATATATATATAAATATATATATATATATATTTATTATTATTATAGAGTATTATTATTATTATTTTTATGGCCAAAACTCGTTGCCTTTTATAGATGTGGTCTGATCCTGAGGCCCATGCGATCGCATGGGTTCTCAGTGTTAATCTCATGCGATCGCATGGCCAGTCTAGCCATGCCCAATTACTTTGTTTTCTAGCTTGTCGACGTTATATTTAATTATATAATATAATATATATAATTTTATATAATTATATATATATTATATTATATTCTTGTGCATAGTAGACTCATAATTTTTGGTCCGTTGCGTCGGGCGTTGATAGTTGGCTCAGGTCCCGGTTTCGGATTTTTGAACGTCCTTTCGTATAATTTAATATCTTGTACTTTGCGTTCCGCAACTTGTACTTTTGTCATTTTTAGACGTTTCTCATCAATAAATTGAACCACTTGGATTGTATCTTGTACATTTGAGCTTTTTGGTCATTTGCGTCTTCAAATCATCGTTTTCGCCTTTTGTCTTCGCACTTATTTAATATAAACGATTAAAACTTAAAATAGGACAATTACAACTAAATAATTTACATATTGGGAGGATATTGCTACTAAATATATGTTCATTTGGAGCACTATCAGTAAGCCTTGGTGTTACCAAGCAATCCTTAGTGTGTTGTGAAGGATTTAGCTAAGCTATGTTACATAGCATAGGAGAGTTTGTTGTGGCGTGTGTTCGCTGACATGATTGCTGGTCTAGTGAACCGTAAGGTTCATTGGGTACTTATGACCTTGGGTCACAGAGTGGCGTGTTAGAATGTTAGGTGTATGGAATCCTAAGGACCGAGATTTAAACCTCGGTAGAGGGTAGTGGGAGTTTTTTGACACTGCGTCAGGTGCCTCTTTTATACATGGTAGTGTGATGTGTGACTCCAATGTTGGTGTAGACATGATGTACCCTGGGAATTATCGAGAGACCCTTGGGTGCAATAGTGATGGTGATGGGAAATTGTTGGGAGATCGTGATCCGACGATTGCGAAAGTCAATGTTCGAGAGGGTTGTCATGCATACTTCGTGTGAAGCGAAGTAGGGCGAATGAACCTTATGGTCATTTGATATTTACAACTTGAGAGTGGTGATGAGTTGCGTGTGTTGATGAGCTCACGAGATAGGTGAATCTTGTTGCTCCTAGGAGCTCAGTGGGTTGTAATGATTGGCGAGGCAATTATAGACATAACTGTCTACTAGGTTGTGATTGATGATGATACGTTGTTTAGCAAGGGCGACTATTTTGTTGTGTTGGATAGGTCACTCTTCTCCATGAGAGTAAGCAAGGGCCCTAATCAACTGATATTGAGTGGAAGGTCGAGTGAGCTCAACTAACTGGTAGGACTGATGGAGCGCGATGGCATATGCCTAGGCTCGGAGGTGTGCATAGGAATTTCATGAGAGTCTACCCTAAGGGAGACAGGTATGACTCGTGTTAGGAAAGGTGTGATGTCATTGTAAGTATGACGTTGTGGATGATTGCGTTTGACGGCTTCAAGGGTTTGAAGTTGATTCTCGAGAATTCGGTGCCTATATGGTAGGTGATGATGATGTTCATGTATGTTGATGAACAATGAGTTCGCAGGATGTTACCATCTTGGCGACTTAAGAGTGGAGCTAAACACTAAGTGGGGGAATATACTGTTCCCCGAGGAAGTTTAGGTACGGTAAGAAATGTGGGAGAGCAGCGTTATAGACCTCAACAAGGATGCGAATTCCTAACGAGGTTAAGTGATGTGCTGATTGCGTAGGACTCAAGGTCGGGCATTATGATCGCCGAGTCATGATTCGAAGAGATTGTGCGTGGGATTTTTGTGATGATGGTTGTGTGGGTCTTAGGTCCTCATGAAAAGGGGGATCAGGAATCACCAAATGGTGGTGTGAGGCTCATTGTGATCCCTTAGAATCCTGAAGTATGGGTGCAGGTATACCTCAACGGGTGTATCCGTAGCGTAAATCCAAAAAGTTGTGAATCTCGGATGTTGTTCTTAAGCGACACTGAGTTCCATGTCGAGGAGATTGCATCATTTTCCATGTTTAGGAAGCGTGTTCGTGGAAATCTCTAGTGAATTATTTCGCTTTGCGAGAGATTGTAGGATGTGGAGTGTCGACTCTGAATGCTTCAATTTGAAGCGCATGGTTGCGGTTTAATTTTCGAGGGTGTGATACCTTGATTTGTGAGAACTTGGTGCGTTGTAAGGCCAAGACCTTCCTTAATGGAAGGTCAAGGCGAGTAGCTCATATGGTGTTGGTGAGTGTGTTTTGGGTTGTGTGACGATGTGCGATGGTTGACGGAGTGAGAACTTGTTGTTGACGGAATTCTGGTATACAAATAGTATCCATACTAGTGCTAGAAAGCCGTTTGGGTGTTGAAAGGTGATGGGGATAAAGGAGAAACCCCGTGTTATGGGGTGGTAAAATATCGAGAGTGTTGCGTAGTGACGGTGTCCTCATGTGATTTGAGAACAAGCCATTTGTTGTGAATAAATTTAAGGGACGGTTAGTGGCCCCGAGAATGATTGCTATTGTGATGTTTTTCCGTAAAACGATTTAGATCGAATGTTGTCAGGATAGACAAACTCTAGCGCGAAAAGGATGTGTGGCCAGTTGAGTTTTGCAAGAGTGAGCTGTTAAGGTACGGTGTATTATTGCGGCATGAATCCTTCTCGATTCGGCTTAGCGCGAGACTTTGTTCCCGTCGTGGTGAATTTATTGCATCGCGATTGAGTGGAAATCGTGGGACGTGGCTCCGAACTTCTAGTGATTGGTGCGTTGATGTTGGGATACTTACCCTTTGGTGTGTGACAGAGATCACGGGGACGTGATCCGTTATAAGTGGGGGAGAGTTGTAACATCCGGGAAATTTGGGGTATTATTTTATTATATTTTAAATATTAATTTGATGATACCGAGGGTGATCAAAATGTTTCGAGAAGTAGATGTGACTTGAAATATTATTAATATTATTCTTAATGATAATATAGTGTTTTGAGTGTCAGGTGTTAGATGTGCAAAAGTCGGTGTATGTTGCGAGGTTATGCGCACTTTCACCAATTTGGCCATAACTTCCTCATACGAACACGGATTGAGGCGAATCAAAAGTCTAGACGACTGTAATTCGAGCCCGGACGTTTTTAGTTTCAAGTTGTGAGCTAGAAGGCTCCAAAATTGCCGCTTTTGGTCTAGGAACGTCGCTTTTGTGCCTGTTTAGGTGCTGATTGTATTTTTTGGAGATTTAAATGAGGGGCATTGTGGTCTTTTTGCATGTAGACGGATTTTAGGCTAAAAATAGATCTAGATCAGCTTATTCCTCATTTCATCTCATTCTTCACCTGTTACGACCCGGAAATTTCCGACCAAATTTAAACTTGATCTTTAATTGATTTCCGAGACGATGAGCAAAGTCTATTAAACCGAGTTCCCAAAATGTTTGAACTATTATTCATGAATGCATTTGACCTTTGACTATTCCCGACGATTCACGAACCATGGTTGAAAATAAAGACGTATATATATATATATATATATATATATAAACTTGAAGATAAGTATATATTAATCACTAGAATTAAAAATGTAAAATAACATATAGAATAGTTAAGTTGCTATTAGAATGAATATATATACATATCTATGAATGAGTTCTATATATCTAATAATATATATATTGTATATATAGTCATGTGAATATACATGATCTCTATACACAATTATTGATTATATATATATATATATATATTAAAATGTATAGGTATTAGATAAGCAAATACATAGTATATATTATATAATCATCAGGTATTACATAAATAATAAAATGTAATATTAACAAAGTAAATTTGATTACAAATCAAAATCTAGTTGTTGAAATAATATAAATACTATTTTCATTATCATTATTAATACGAATATCAATATTTGTGTTATTAATTTTTATGGTTGTAAGCATTAAAAGTCTAATAAATCTAAGGTTAGGATTCTCAAAATAAAGGTTCTGAAAATAAATATTAGTATAAGAATGATTAAAATTGTAATTTAAATGTAATTCAAATATTATTAGTTATTATTAATACGATATTACTTAGTAATATTATTACTTTTATAATTGTCATTAGCATTAAAAATCATTGTGATAATTATAAGTTATCATTATTATTATAAAAATTTATCAATTATAATACTATTATCATTTTTTATTAATATCATTATTATAATTAGTATTATTATTCTTAACATAATGATTTATTCATTTATACTAAATATATTATGAAATCAGGTATATATAAATATTTACATATAAAATTCAGTTACATATTTATATATAAAAATAGATATGCAGATAAATATATATTCTACAATTATTATTAATATTAATAAATTTAATTGTTATTAATATTAAGTTATACAAATATAAATATGAATATATAAAAGCAAGGTCATTCGCTATCTGCCATCTATATCTGTTATTTATTTATTTTATTTTTTTCTTTCACCTGCTTCCCTTTACAATATTTATCAATTGTTTTACAATAAATATGAATATATATATTCTCTTTACATTTTTGGGCTGAGAATACACGCAAATGCTTTATCAATTGTTTTACAATATTTATATGCATGAGTTTCATTTGAATCCCTTTTAGTCTTTACATTTTTGGGCTGAGAATACATGCAAATGCTTTATCAATTGTTTTACAATATTTATATGCGTGAGTTTCATTTGAATCCCTTTTACTCTTTACATTTTTGGGCTGAGAATACATGCAAATGCTTTATCAATTGTTTTACAATATTTATATGCGTGAGTTTTATTTGCTCCCTTTTTAAATGCTTTTGCAATATATATTTTTGGGACTGAGAATACATGCGCTGCTTTTATAACTATTTTACGAAATAGACACAAGTACTTGAAACTATATTGTATGGTTGGATTACTATATCGAATATCGCCCCTCCAAGTCCGGTAACCTAAGAATTAGGGAAATGGCCCCTAATTGACGCGAATCCTAAAGATAGATCTATGGGCCTAACAAACTCCATTCTGGAATTTGGAAAGCTTTAGTACTTCGATTTAAATGGTGATTGCGATTGTCAATATTATGGCATACTTGCGAGTATACGGGGGATATTATATATGCATTATGTTAATGTCGGTTACCAGGTGTTCATCATACGAATGGATTTTATACACTTGCGAGTGTAATGATATTTATGAAAAATGAGAATCTTGTGGTCTATTATATAATTGAAAATGATTGATTATGATAAACTAATGAACTCACCAACCTTTTGGTTGACACTTTAAAGCATGTTTATTCTCGGGTATTAAAGAAATCTTCCACTGTGCATTAGCTCATTTTAAGGATATTAATTGGGGTCATTCATGGCATATTTCAAAAGACGTTGCATTCGAGTCGTAGAGTTCATCAAGATTATTGTTAAGTCAATTATAGTTGGATATATTATGAAATGGTATGCATATCATCAACTTTCGATGTAAGGAAAGTTTGTCTTTTTAAAACGAATGCAATGTTTGTAAAATGTATCATATAGAGGTCAAATACCTCGCAATGTAACTAAATGTAATGTATTCGTCCAGATGGATTAGGACGGGTCATGAAAGTTGGTATCAGAGCGGTGGTCTTAGCGAACCAGGTCTTGCATTAGTGTATCTAACTGATAGTTGTTTAGATGCATTAGTGGGTCTGGACTTTGACCGTGTCTTCATGTTAAAAGTTTTGCTTATCATTCCGTGTCGAAAATCATCTACTTATCATACTTAGGAAATTACCTGCTTATCATTCTTAGTCTAGACACTTCTTATTGCATTGATTGCATGAATATTGTAGAGACAAAATTCAGATCTTAGCGTATCTGTTACTGTAGACTTTGTCTGACACGTTTCCTTAATTTCCTCCGAAATCTACGAGATCTTCTGTACTATACATAGATATTCTATGTAATTAGAATATCATCCGATATCCGAAAATCATTTCATAAAATCCTTTACCTAACCGTGCAAGATGAATTCCGCAACCAGTTCAACTTCGTCAGATTCCGACAACTATTCCGACATAAGCTCCGAAACCAGCGTCACCAGAATGAATCAACCAATCATCCATCCCCAGTTCATCTGATGGGTTTGTAGTCGACTTAAACATTGGAGACGCGAAGAAGGCGATCCTTTCCACCAACCGAATTCACCTCTTGGTGAAGAACCTGAAGCACTTACCGGTGAACCTATCCGAAACACCATTTTCAGCCTCATTTCCAGAGTAGCTCGACATGATTATATTCTATCTACAATTCTAAACCTTATTCATCCGCTCGTTCCGACCGACAATCATCCCGGAATAATAGAAGAAGTCAATGAACTTCGCGCTCGAGTAATCAATCTGGAGAATATGGTGCAAAATTTACCAGCTTCAACAACATCACCGGCACCATCAGTACCATCAATAACAGCACTAGTACTATCAACAATCTATGCCTCAACATCTCAGTCTGTACCTCGAGTATAATCATCGTTCTACGTATCGTTCTACATCAATTATCTTCGTTCTTCATGGCGATTATGTAATCTCTAATGTTTTAGAGGTTATGTATTCTAGTTCAAACGGTAAATCAAATAAGATTAATATCTTATTGACTCATTAAATCCATGATTACATCTGAAGAAAATATATACGTATATATGTTTTCATAAAGATTGTTATTAAGAATTCTTTTGTACAAACTGTTAACCGTGAAAATATTTTAACGGGTAGGTAATACCCGAGGAATATTTAGATTTCACATTAATAAGTTACACTGTACATTCTTCAAATCTGATTCAACAATCAATTACTATCCTACTTACAACCACCGATATATGTATCTGTTCACCACAGAATAACCATTTTCATTCAATTTCATATTTGGATTTTGACCTATCAGAGTCCAACAAGTGGCATAATGAAGAAAACATTGGACAAATAAAATCTGTTAGAAACAAACCAATTAACTATAAAAAAAAGTTTTTGTTAAGAATCCACCTTAACAAAATCCTAGCTAACTGTTAATTCCTTATTGTACATTTAATTATCGCAATTTATTTTATCGCAATTTAATTCTCGCAATTTTATTTATTGTCATTTACATTCTGTTGTTTATTTTACGCACTTTATTTATCGTCATTTAAATACTGTTATTTACACATTTTAAATATCAGGACACGTATACAAGGTTTTGACATATCATATCGACGCATCTACATATATTATTTGGAATAACCATAGACACTCTATATGCAGTAATGATAGAGTTAGCTATACAGGGTTGAGGTTGATTCTCAAATAATATTTATAATTTGAGTTGTGATCGAGTCTGAGACATGTACACGGGTCACGATGCATATTAATTAATTCGAAAATTATAAACTATATATGAATTATTGGACTGTTAACTATGAATTATCGACTATGGACTAATAACATTGGACAATTAAAATGAATTAAAATATTGATTATAACATATGAAACTAAAAAATTCTTCAAGTTTGCCACTTGATTTCATCCTAAACCTCATTTATATCTTGACGATTTGAATCTGCGTTCAAACCTTTCATGATTCTTGAAAACACCTCAATCGAGAGGATAAATCAACCGCACTTCATCTATGGAAGAAAAGATTGATGCATATAGTTATGCACCTGAAAACATTCGGAATCTGAGTAAATGTTTAACACGTATCTGTACTAGCTCCTTTGGCATTGTTATTACCAAAAATAACTTTGTAACTCCTATTCGAATTAGCCAATTTTGTCACAGCTTCAGCAAGTCAATTTCAACTTTTCAGTCGGACTAGCCTTATTATAATCTTGATATATACGATTACCCTTTTCGTCATTGTTATCGGAAAACCGTTTATATCCAACCACATTTGCAGTAAACTTACCAGCAACTTCATTGATCTTTGACTTTTCGAAAAATCATTATCTTTATCGAAATCCTATCATGTACTCATTCGTATCTTATAACGATAATTGCCATATCAATTACCGGGAATCAGCAATCAGTATTTTGAATCTCGCAACAATTCTACATCAACAGTTATATGTATACATATAACATTTATCTCTTAGAATTATGATCTTCCATTCTTAAATTCTGAAAAGCACCCAGTTTACGAATTGAAATTCCAACTTTAGAAAAAGTTGAATGAAGCAACAGAAGCTGTAGACAACTGTAAATCACCCTAATCGTCAGAATTTTGATGATAAAGAATAGTATGTTGGCAAAGCTCAGAAAAGTTGAAACTAGAAAATGTATTGAGCAAACTATGAAAGAGGCTGTGAACAAATCACAAAGTCTAAACCTGCCTTCAAAGAATCCAAATGATTCAGTATCTGCTGAAGTCATTAGAGAATATCTTGCTCCTGACTTTACGCTTTGATAAACGATCTTCATCATCATCCATCGATATTAGAAATCTTAAGATATCATCGTATCTGTTATTATAAATATCCTCGATATTTCTGAAGATATTTTCATAACTAATCTGATCTGAAATCATTTATCTCTTCGCGCTATCAGTGTTACATCATATAAGAAAACGTTAGTTTCTATATTCTGTAAACTTTCGAGTTTAAACTATGAATGTTTTTGAAGTAGTGTTGGAAATTGATGCATGAGTTAGTATAATATAATGACACTTGATCAACGTGATTATATTACAGTAAGTCATGCTGAGTTTCTAATGAAACGTGATGATTCGTAGACTATAACGTCATCATATGACATGTACACGAATCTTACATTCTACTTAATCTCCAAACATATCAAGAATATATCCTCCTGATAGTTCTATCTTATCTCTTAAATTCTGGTAAATTGACAAATCAAGATCGTGCCATTACGATTTCCTTCTTAGAACATTAACTATGTTCATTTCGAAATTTATATCTATGAATTCTGGATCATTATTCGCTTGACTTAAAGTCGGGAAGAGGAAAACAAAAGGATGGAACTCCAAAATATAAAGGAAATGAAGAGGGTGAATTTATAGTGAAATATTCGACAGAACAATCAAAACAGATTATCGCATTTAACCAAAGATGATCCTAATTTCCTTATTTAATGAAGAACCGAATCTTATATAGATTTCAAAGATTATCTCTAAATTCCTTGAATTCCGGTATTCAACCATGACTAGTCAAAAGTTATGATGAAACTTGTTTTTCTCATTTCACTCTTTTGTGATAGTTTCACTCGTATTTTTCAAATAATCGACTTTTCTTATCCATATTACTCAATAGTAATAAAACTCAATTTATCAGCTCATATTCGTCATGAATTCATTCTTATTGTTAGTCATGACGACCTCACTCAAATTTCGGGATGAAATTTCTTTAACGGGTAAGGTACTGTGACGACCCAGAAATTTTCGACCAAATTTAAACTTGATCTTTAATTGATTTCCGAGACGATGGGCAAAGTCTATTAAACCGAATTCCCAAAATGTTTAAACTATTATTCATGAATGCATTTGACCTTTGACTATTCCCGACAATTCACGAACCATGGTTGAAAATAAAGATGTATATATATATATATATATATATATATATATATATATATATATATATATATATATATATATATAAATTTGAAGATAAGTATATATAAAATACAAATTTAATCACTAGAATTAAAAATGTAAAATAATATATAGAATAGTTAAGTTGCTATTAGAATGAATATATATACATATCTATGAATGAGTTCTATATATCTAATAATATATATATATTATATATATAGTCATGTGAATATACATGATTTCTATACACAGTTATTGATTATATATATATATATATATATATATATATATATATATATATATATATATATATATATATATATATATATATATATATATATATATATATATATATATATATATATATATATTAAAATGTATAAGTATTAGATAAGCAAATACATAGTATATATTATATAATCATCAGGTATTACATAAATAATAAAATGTAATATTAACAAATTAAATTTGATTACAAATCAAAATCTAGTTGTTGAAATAATATAAATACTATTTTCATTGTCATTATTAATACGAATATCGATATTTGTGTTATTATTTTTTATGGTTGTAAGCATTAAAAGTCTAATAAATTTAAGGTTAGGATTCTCAAAATAAAGGTTCTGAAAATAAATATTAGTATAAGAATGATTAAAATTGTAATTTAAATGTAATTCAAATATTATTAGTTATTATTAATACGATATTACTTAGTAATATTATTACTTTTATAATAGTCATTAACATTAAAAATCATTGTGATAATTATAAGTTCTCATTATTATTATTATAAAAATTTATCAATTACAATACTATTATCATTTTTGATTAATGTCATTATTACTATTAGTATTATTATTATTAACATACAAATTTATTCATTTATACTAAATATATTATGAAATCAGGTATATATAAATATATACATATAAAATTTAATTACATATTTATATATAAAAATAGATATGCAGATAAATATATATACTACAATTATTATTAATATTAATAAATTTAATTGTTATTAATATTAAGTTATACAAATATAAATATGAATAAATATGAATATATAAAAGCAAGGTCATTCGCTATCTGCTATCTATATCTGTTATTTATTTATTTTTCTTTCACCTGCTTCCCTTTTCGTTTTTGTTCTTTCCTGCTCGTGAACCTACAGCGACACACCCACTCCATATACAAAAATCGATCATCTAGTACCTGTTTTAATCAATCAATTACCACCATCATTATCAATTACACTGCTATCCTCTGATGATAATTGGAAAATCAAACAGAAGTTTTAAGCTACGAGCCAGGTCATCGGTTCAAGTCAACAACCACTAAAAATTGAACCAATTTGTAATTCTAAAAATGCAGAAGTGTTCTAATTCATGTTGTGAAAGTTTCTTCAAATTCTCAGGTTTTAATTCGCCAAATCAAATTCGAATTCGAAGAGTCAAACTTCGAATCAAAAGTCAACTGGATTTTTATTTTTCAAAATTCGAAATTTAGAAGATCTTTCAGGTTAAATTGATGATTCCAGTAGATTCTAGGAATGATTTTAAATTTAATTCTTGTTGTAACAATTGTCTAAAACCTTCTCAAAATCAAAATCAATTTTTTTTTTTAAACCTTCGACGGACACCAGCAGGGGTCTGTTTAATTTTTATTTATTTTTTTACTGTTTTTCTCTGTTAATAACACTAGTAGTCTTAGTCTTTGAGTTAATTTAGAAGGCAAGAACCGAAATTAAATTGGTTAAGTTAGATTGTGGAGTTCACTGTCGATATGGGTATTGAAGAAGAAGGTGAACTAGATGCCTAGGTTAAATGTTTTTGGGAATGGAAGATAAACAGAAATATAGATTAGAGCAGATGGTTTGGTTGAAGGGTGGGTATTCGAAGGGGTCGCGGGTTCGAGCCCCATCAGGGGCTGTTAATTGTTTTTTTGAAACCTATTCCTTGTGAGGTAGTTTCTTTATTGTTATTGTTATTATTATTATTATTGTTATTATTATTATTATGATTATTGATTATTTTTATTACAAGTATTATGATTATTATTATTAGTACCATTACTAATGTATGTATTATTATTTTTTTTTAAATGATTAGGATTACTATTAGTATTATTTATTAGATATTAGGATTATTGTTATTATTATTATTATTATTATTGATACTATTAGTATTACCAATATTATAATTATCTTTATAAGTATTAGAAAAATTAATTATCATTAATATTGTTATAAGTAAGACTATTATAAATCTTGTCATTTTAGTGATATTATTAATATGATTATGATTAATATTAATACTAGTATCACTTTTGTAACTATTAGTATTATTAATCTTATAATTAGACAAAAGTATCACTATTAACAATATCATTATTTATATTAAAATTATCATTTTTTTTATAAAGTAATTATTAATATTATTATTATTCTTAGTAAAACATTAATATCAAAACCAACATTTTTAAACAAATAAATATTTTGAATATAAAACATACTTATTACATATACTACAATTATATTAATAAGCCATATAACTAAATATAAAGCATATTAACTTCAATTATATAAAAACTTATGTACAACAAATTAGGTATTTTTCAGATATAGACATATTAATATAATTATATAAATAATAATCATTTTCAAATATATATACAAACTAAATATATAATATATAAGGTTATAAGATATGAAATTGTTCGATTACGATTATATATTTTAATTTATATATACGAATGATATAGGTTCGTGAATTCGAGGCCAACCCTATACTGTTCAGTTCTGTCATATGTATTTTTACTACAAAATACAGTATTGTGAGTTTCATTTGAATCCCTTTTACTCTTTACATTTTTGGGCTGAGAATACATGCAAATGCTTTATCAATTGTTTTACAATATTTATATGCGTAAGTTTCATTTGAATCCCTTTTACTCTTTACATTTTTGGGCTGAGAATACATGCAAATACTTTATCAATTGTTTTACAATAATTATATGCGTGAGTTTCATTTGAATCCCTTTTACTCTTTACATTTTTGGGTTGAGAATACATGCAAATGCTTTATCAATTGTTTTACAATATTTATATGCGTGAGTTTCATTTGAATCCCTTTTACTCTTTACATTTTTGGGCTGAGAATACATGCAAATGCTTTATCAATTGTTTTACAATATTTATATGCGTGAGTTTCATTTGCTCCCCTTTTAAATGCTTTTGCAATATATATTTTTGGGACTGAGAATATATACGCTGCTTTTATAACTGTTTTACAAAATAGACACAAGTACTTGAAACTACATTGTATGTTTGGATTACTATACCGAATATCGCCCCTCCAAGTCTGGTAATCTAAGAATTAGGAAAATGGCCCCTAATTGACGCGAATCCTAAAGATAGATCTATGGGCCTAACAAACCCCATTCTGGAATTTGGAATGCTTTAGTACTTCGATTTAAATGGTGATTGCGATTGCCAATATTATGGCATACTTGCGAGTATGCGGGGTATATTCTATATGCATTATGTTAATGTCGGTTACCAGGTGTTCATCATACGAATGGATTTTATACACTTGCGAGTGTAATGATATTTATGAAAAATGAGAATCTTGTGGTCTATTATATAATTGAAAATGATTGATTATGATAAACTAATGAACTCACCAACCTTTTGGTTGACACTTTAAAGAATGTTTATTCTCAGGTATTAAAGAAATCTTTCGCTGTGCATTAGCTCATTTTAAGGATATTAATTGGGGTTATTCATGGCATATTTCAAAAGACGTTGCATTCGAGTCGTCGAGTTCATCAAGATTATTGTTAAGTCAATTATAGTTGGATATATTATGAAATGGTATGCATATCATCAACTTTCAATGTAAGAAAAGTTTATCTTTTTAAAACGAATGCAATGTTTGTAAAATGTATCATATAGATGTCAAATACCTCGCGATGTAACCAAATGTAATGTATTCGTCCAGATAGATTAGGACAGGTCATGAAATCACCTACCAAGCTTCAACTTAGAGAGAGAAAGAGCTTTCTAGAGTGAGAAAGCTTAAATTGGTGAAGAAGATGAAGATGCATGACCAAATTGGAGCTCATCTTGGATGTTGCTGATGTCTAGCATCATGTTAATGGTAAGGTAAAACCCTATTTTGAATTTCTAGTGTTTAATCTTGCTCTTGTGTTAGGGTTTGGGACATTAATTGTTGCAAACCCCATTTCATTTGGAAATTTGGGGTAATGGTGTCCATTGAATTGTGTAAACATCTTTAAATGTGGGTTTGAATTAGATGACAAATTTTGTGATTTAGTCATCATAATTTGGGTGTAACTAACTAGTTATATTGTTTTTGGTGAATTGGAGGTTCTTAAGAACTTGTATGGGTGTTAGATAGTTAAAAGTGAGTCATGCACACCATGTGTTTGATGAAATGCCTCAACTAAAACCTTGTGTTGTTGATGATGATTTTTGTTGTCAAAATGAGTTCTTCAAAGCTGTATAAACTGATTTTAATTAACTAAAGGTGTTGTGGTTCATTTTGGTTTAAAATGGTGACATTTTGGGCAAGACCCATCACCATAAAAACTGCGCAAATCATGATTTTGTAAAGGTCTTATCTTGCAAACTGTGACTCTGTTTGAGACGTGTGAGCACTTTTCGGAAAGATCTTTGAGTCTAATTTCCAAATAATTAGCTTATATTTACTGTTGTGATGAATAAATGGGTCAAATTCTGCTGTCAAAAGGGGCTGTTCGTTTCGGGTAAATTGGGTGAAAAGTGATCAAAGTTTGGGATTGTGAATATGGTGTAAGTGTCTATAATTTTAGGGTGTTGTTGGGCTCAATTTACCACATCTAGTGGGGATGGCTCGGGTCTTTTGGGTCAAGTACAATTCGGTTGAATGGAACTTGTTATGTGTGGGTTGAAATTACCTCCCGTAGTGGTAATCTAGTGATGTCCATTTAGATATCTAAATGGGCGAGTGTTAGCGAGCAAGGTGGAAACCCTTGGTTAAGGGTGTTGGTATTAGATTCTCTTTTAGAGAATAAGTATTTATACGTTTGTGTGCCTATATCTGTATAGGTGATTTCTTGCTTGGATGCGGTGGCGAGGGTATTATATACATGGCGTGTGCTTGCGTTCCAAGGTGAGTGGAGTATTTATATGTGCATGTATATAAGTTATTTGCTTGTAGGTGAAGTGGTAAAGTGAGACCGGGTGAAAGGATTCACTCTTCGTTAGCTACATGATATGTGGCGAGTGACATTCGAATGTAAGGTTCACTCTTGGTGGCCACATGATGAAAGGTGATGAATGTTTACCGGAAGGTTTCACTCTTCGTGACCACAATTGTGAATTAAGTATGGTGAATGTTATTCACTCTTTGGCGGCCACATGTTGCTTCAGGATGTGGTGAGTGTCACTCAACGAATACACTCTTCGGTGACTACATTCGTGTGTACATGGTGGTGCCATCCGGAAGGTGCCTTCGCGGCCATGTGCACTTGTATGGTAGTGTTAATTCATTTGATGACTAACACTATTGTGTATGGTTAACCATATTTTTGTGTGTTGTGGTGTAGCGTATTATATTGTGTTTATATGCTTTTGCGATATTATCTTGTATGCGGATTTGTGTTGATTTGTGCAAGGAAGCAGGTTATTATGTATGCATATAAGTATTGCACTCACTAAGCTTTTGCTTACTCCCTCGTTGTTTACCTTTTTATAGGTACATAAAGATTTGGCTTGAAGCTATCTAGTTCCTATACTAGACACTTAGGAGGGATTGTGCTTGGCGGATAGGCTTGTAGCCTTTGGACTTGGGTGGGGGATTGGTAAAAATCCACGGGATCATGCTCTTGGTATCAAGTTGGGATGTCGAGTCTTAATCCTTGATTTAGTGCAATTAGGTCGAAATTGTCACCTTAATTATAACGGGTCTCTTGTTGCAACTAATGATTTGTTCATGTATTTGTAAGACTTAAATGTGGGAAAGTATGTAATTTAGGTCACATTAAACTTGTGTTTGAGTCATGGAATTGTAAACGTATGTTTGGGTTTTAATGGGTTGGTTGAACACTTAGCAAAATTTGAACCTGCACCTGTTCCGGACCAAAAGCGCCGCTTTTAATCTTAAAAGCGCCGCTCTTTATCTGCAGGTTGTAGCCTTTTTGATCAGTTAGAAAAAGCGCCACTCCTATTATTGAAAGTGCCGCTCCTGTTTAAAAAAAAAATAGTCGGTTTTTAATTAAACGGTTTGGAGTCGTTTCAGCATGACTAGGCATTATCGACCTAAATTGATTATGGTGAGGCACCCAAATAAGATCATATACGCATTCATCTTTAATACTTCACTATTTTCCGTTGAGAGTGCCGATGTCTGTGCTCAGAATCAGAACGTGTTCTAGATCTGCATGTCCGAGTAATGAAATGTGATATAGGAATAATAAGAAGAGCTAGCCATTTGTCAAAGAAACCCTTTACCCCTTCCACCACCTCTACCACATCAAACCATCATCCACATCATCTTTACTATCACCCGAAAAATCCAGAAAATGAGATTCCTTGCGAAAACCCTGTGTTATAAACTTCTCAATTATCACGATAAAAGTCTTGTAAAAAGTTTACCGGCAGAAATTTTCTCGAGATAAAATCTCCAAAAAAAGAAAAAAGAATTTAAGTTCTAAGAAACGGAGCAGAACTTATAAAAAGAGAAACGTCGAAGAAGAACTCGACCGAAAAATACCTATCACTCCAAAAGGAGAAAAGTTCGAAAGTGCTTCTTAAAAGCATCAGCACTCCTATCTATCTTTCATTCCGGAAATTCAGAATAAAAGTCCTTAAAAAGGCTATTTTACTCTTTCACACCCTTTAAAAAACTTCACTCCACTCCAAAATTCTTTTTCATCCTTCCAGATTAAAAAATGACCTAGATGTTATGGTTATTACCACTTTCACATTAGTAGCAAGGATTTGAGTGTTTATCAAGCCTATGACGATGAGTGCAACATGACTAGATATGAGTGTATTCATTTCTTAGATCTCTAGGGAACCCTAAACAATTGTGTGATTTGAGTGACCCATGAAAGCTAGCCTAAGTCATGTAACCTCCCCTCATGCTTGCAGAGATAGTTTCAACCCTAACATAGAGGACTCAACTTATTTTTCGCTCTTATAATAAAAAGCAAACCACTTAGGCCAATAGAAAGGAAACTCCAAAAAGATTTCTTGAGGTTAAAAATGAGGAGTTTGCTTGAGGACAAGCAGAGTCTAAGTTTGGGATATTTGATATTGGCTAAAAAGTCACATTTTTACCACGATATTGAGGTCCAAAAACAATAAAGTTCCAAGCTTTATCGCCAAAATACCCGCTTTGTCTATTAAAAGTGAAGATCAAGTAATTACGAAGATGGTGCAAAAAGAATCAAGAGAATCGGAGTTAAAACGAAGATTCTAGAGCGAAAACGATGAAAGACAAGCTACGATCCCAGAAACCAAGTTACGATCCCTGGAACGAGCAAAACGAACCAAGCAAACAGCAAAACCAGAGGCCAAACGGCCTGCCAGCCAGCTTGCCCACATCACAAAAGGTTTGCCCTTGCACCAGCCTCCTAAAATGGTTTGCCTTGGCACCGGCCTCCAAAAACGGCTTGCCAGCCAGCCTGCCATACGGCCTGCAAGCCGGCTCCCAGCAAAAATTAGAGTATAAATGGGGGCATTTGTCATCCATTTTGCACATACTTCAATTCACTTCTTTCTCTCTCTTTCTATAATAATAGTTATACTTGAAAGGCCTTCGACTCAGTGCGTGAAACCTAGTACCCGGAAAAGAACGCCGAAGATTGTATTAGGAGCGGTCTGGAGTTTGAAGTTGTCACTTTTGTATTCGGAACTCGTTTAATCTACTGGTACTTCTATCCTTTATCTTTATATAATGTCTTCCATTATTATGATTTATGATATTGTTACAATGATTAACGAGTAGTTATCTTTAGTGTATGCTATGATGTAGTCACCCCTCGATTCAGAGTAATAGAACGTAGTTATCGGCTCTGTTATTGGGAAGTCGCGAACCTCAATTCAGAGTAAACTATCTGTGTCACCCCTTGGTACTAGAAGCCTATCGGATACAACGTAAGTTCGACTGAGGCACACCGGTTGTAGTAAGTCCACCGAGCCTTTGATTCTAACCGAGGACTCTTTCGTAGTGAAACATCTAACTAGGCCCATAGTACATTGTCGGTCCTAGACCATGCTAGTGTATTCACCAAGCATATAAACTTCGTATGTGCATGCTAAAGCACAACAGTTGTTGTATGTACCTCTGCTAAGTAAGGTCATGAAACCTGGTCAGTGTAGATTAGTACATTTCAGCATAACACAGTCTCAAGCATTGCACCCCCTTGAGGGATTCTTAGTTAACTAAGGAACTGTTTGTTTAAACACATAAAGGATTGGACCTTTAGGATAATCGAACGTGTTTATGGAAGTCAAACTGACTTGGCCATGGTGTTCTCTATGGTTAAACTCTTTTTAAGGGCCTAATTATCTTTTAAAACCCAATCATTAATGAAAGCATTAAAACACATCACGTCTCTCGGATATGGCATACCTTGTACTTCATTGTGCTTAAGAAAGTTTAGACCTTTGTAGAATGTTAATACGTCACCCAACCGAGTTGCTCAATTAGATGAGCTATTTGAACGTGTATGCCTGTAGTCAGACTGCACGGGCGTCGGGGGTAAGGGACGTTGCTGTCTATTCAGAATCTTCAAGCCTAACGCATTACCCAGTGACATGTCTTACGACATGGGTGGTAGGACCAGTGTAGTGAATACAAGGTTACGACCTATTCTTGAGCCAGCATTCCATAATCTCGGCAAAGTAACTAACGAAATTATAGTATGCACTTGCTTTAACCTTATATGAATTAAAAATTTTCTCGCATTTACTTTATTTTATCTTATAAGCCAAATAACTCAAAATTAGGTAATACACAACTACTCCTTCCCTTTAGGATTATCTTAAGTTTTAAATATAGGTTCGATTCTACTGATGTCTTAAAAATTCGACCCTAGGTCATACTTCCCTTACTCACCATAATAAGGAGTAGTACGATTTAGGCCCCGCTAAATATAAATTTAAAACTATTGTTTCACCTCCCGATAGCTGATTCTGATGCCTTGCGGCCTAACGACACCACATAAATAAAACCGTCTGTTTCGGTCATATCAGATAGCTTGCATGATGATGTTCTTTGCTTCAATATCACCCTGAGCATGCTCACATTTATCACCAATAAGTTGATACACTGGTATCGGAAGACCAGTTTTCGGGTGTAATTCAACAGTTGGTCCTTCATTTAATGTAGCCCAAATGTACTTTTCCTTTTCACCCTTGTAATTAATGTGTTGAGTAATACGTTGTACCCATTGGTAATATTGTCCTTCAAATTGAAAAGGAGGTTTGGAATTATATCCAATAATCAAAGCATCTTGAGTACTCATTTTGACATATTCAGACACTTCAAATGTCAAGGTAGATTCAGACAGTAACAATATTCAAGAGAACTACCAGATTCTCATAGTAAAAAGGTTTTACTGTCAGATTCGCACAGAGATTCGGAGGCTTTCAGATTCGGACAATATCTTTGTTAAGTATCAAGAGATTCCCACACGAATTCGTACATTGGAAGAATCACACAATGAAACACCAAAACACTGATTCGTACAGTGAAAGGATAAAATAAGATTCTCTTAGTTTGTTAGATTCGGACAATGTGAGATTCTCACATATATGATTCAAATTGAATCACAAAAACTTAGATTCGAATGATTAACACTTGTTGTGAGATTCGACCACCTTGCTGCAAAAGGAAACAAGTTAGTAACAAGTGAAAGACAAACATCTAAATAGTGTGAGAACCTGTTGTCAAGATCTTCGTGCAAACGTCAACTTTAGCAATTGAAACCAACGTTGAAGAACTCAGAACTCGGGGAGTTCTCGGCGGTACAATTTTTAGGAGTTCTCTGAGAACTCGGGAGAACTCAGTTATTGACTAACGTTGACTTTCTAATATAAATATATATTTCAATTATATATGTATAAATATTAGACTTTTAAGATAATTTTTATGATACATAATACATAACTACAAATAAATGTTGACCGAGATTTGACCGAGATATTCAATTTATCGGACGTTGATCGAGATTTGACTGAAAGTTGAGCGAGAAACTCAATTTATTGGTCGTTGACTGTTAAAATCAGAAGTTGACCTGTTTTTTGAAACGAGAACTCGGCAGCCTCCTAGAAACGAGTTATCGTTGAGTTCTCGGTCGATTTTTGCAACCATGGTTGAAACGAGAGAATCTGAGACTAAAAACTTGATAATGGCACAGAATTCCTCTGGAATCACTTTAATGAGCTTCGTATCACTTGAGCGAATGTCATTGAATCTAATACAAGCTTCAAACAACAACACCTTGTTTGAATTTATCAGTTGAAGCAGATTTGCACAGGCAGTTAAGCATACGAATGTTGATCAAATTCTCAACTTATGTTCAATTATTGAAATCAATCCGTCAAAAAGATGCGTCGACACTAATTGAGCAACACTGAATCCACTAATCTTTAATATAACACAGAATCAAGCTTGAAATGAGCGAATATGAGAGTTTTAGCCTCGAACTCTAATAATTTGCTTGAATCTATAATTGTTGTAATTAAGCTGTTATGTTGATTGAATTACTTTCTATCAAGTATAACGCACCTTCGCTGAGCTTTATGTGAACTTTCGAACGTTAGAACCACATATCTGAATCATGCTAATCTGATTCAATTTGTGCAAATTGAATCTTTAAAATCTGGATTGATCTAGTGATAGATAATCACTTCCAGGATGCTTCATTACCAAATTATAGGTTAGATCATGATTGAATAATGAAGAATCAAGAGTAAGAATGAGATTAAGATAGAAAGCAATAGATTCGGACAGAGAGTAATTCGGACGAAATTACATTCCAAAAATTGTTAATCTTAATACAATGCAATAGCTATCTAGTTAGGACTACTTAGGTTCTATATATATCCCTCCTCTATAGAACCTTCTAATTGAACTTTATTCACTTTAACACTATCTAACTTTAGGGTCCTAACACGGGTTATCAACTGGCGACCCGGGTTAGCTAACTGGCGACTTGGAGCTTGAAACTAGCGATTCGTGGTTAACAATTGGCGAGTAGTAGTTAAGCAACTGGCGACCTGGGATTACAATTGGCGACTCGTGGTTAACAACTGGCGACCCGTGGTTAAGCAACTGGCGACCCGGGATTACAACTGGTAACCCAGTTCTCCTATAAATAGAGGCTTCTGACATTTATTTCATTCATTCAGAAAACTAAGAGTTCTCTCTCTATCGCTCTCTCTCTCTCTCTCTCTCACTCTCTCTCTCGTTCCGAGTTTTCACCACTCTTTCTCTCTCGCAACACAATTCTGCAAGCTTAAGCTAGTTTATTATAAATTAGTGTATGTCTTGTAAGCTCTTAAGAAGCGGTCTATACTTCTTAGAGCAAGAGTTGGAGTTGGGTTTTATGTAATATTTGTCTATGAATAATACATAAGTGAATCACGGTAATAGCAAGTATTGCAAGGATTGTCTATAATCACTTGTACGCTATTCATTTACTACATTTATTTTATATTACATTACTCTGTCTTTATAATTATATAATTGTTATATGTGTTGTTATAATAGTTATTAATATTATTAATATATATTGTTATCGTAATATTTATAAACATCACCCTGTAATATTTACCACATAAGCTGTTGAATCTATAGTTAATATTAAAATCCTATAATGATAATTTCATTATTAAGCTAATTCTTTTGTTAAGAAAAAATCAAAAAGAAAAAGAAAAAAAGCTAAGCATGGTGGATGATGTCATTAATCTAAATAATTTTGAATTAAACTTAAATCTTATTAATTAATTATTATTATTAAATCCTATTAATAATTATTTTAATTATTAAAATTAAATATTTTTAAATTATTTTAATTAATTATTTTGAATTGAGTACGAGAAGGTATAAAAGATAGGCAGAAGAAAATCAATTCTAAATTTATATTTTTATTTACACTTTTAAAATAAAATGACAACCAATATTATCTTTTATGATTGGATGCAGATTGTTTAATATGTATTTTAGGTGTTTGATGAAATGTTCAGCTGACGAGTTTCTTAGTTGGACTCTGTGGTTCTACGGGTCATTAAACTAAATAACTTTAGCATTTACGTTCACTTAATACCTAAAACATATCATTAAACTGTTTCGTTTAAACAAACCCATGGTTCCACGGGTAATTTTGCTAGTATTATATATATATCTATTAAATAATGAAATCATTAATATATATTTTAAAGTACCAGCTATATACACACTTAATAAAACTCTCGTAAACTACTTCATATATAATTAACGTTAATCAAATAAATTACTGGCTCACAGTTACCCTTTCCAACTGTTTGTGTGGTTAACGGTTTAGTCAAACTTAACACGTCAAAATCTTTCTAAACTCGTTAATTATCTTGGTTAACATCTCTAATGAGATTGAAGTAATTATATTTATATAACTACGGAAGAACTTGGCTGGCCATAGTGGTTGAGACAAACAACTTGATTGAAAATGAGGTTTTTAGTTGTGTAAATAGATCTGTTAAAACATTTCAAGACATTGCATTTGATATTCTTCCACCGTCTAGATCAAAGAACTTTCATATAAAAAAAGGCGTTTATTATATTAAAGTAGTCCGTATTTTTCTAAAAAAATTTACTAAAACATTGCTATAAAGAAAAATTGTAATATTAAACGAGACACCGTCTTATTCAGATAGCCTTATTGCAGGTCGCATGTATTCTTTAACGGTGTGGTGCCGGGGACAGGTAAGTAACACTACAGTCAGAATCACCCTTGGCTTTAAGACACCAGTGGCATCCTTAATATGAACCAGACCGATTAAGGAGAGCAAAAATTTCACAACAAGTTTTAATAAATAGAATCATCTCCGATTGTACAAACTAAACTTATACGATATATACACTCTAAAATTTTGATAGATATAACTATCCTTAGCTATTTTATATATATATATATATATGTGTGTGTGTGTGTGTGTGTGTGTGTATTAGTTAAGTACGTAGGTTATAAAATCCGAAAAACGTAACACAAAAATATTAACTTCCATATTATAATCATAAAACCCGAAAAGTACTCACAAAAATATAATAAAATATTAACTAAATCTAATAAAGAAACCTTGTAATTCTCGTCTAGCAAAAATTAATATTAATACCTCTGATGTACTCGTGCGACATGTCTCGATCTCTGAAAAGTGAAAGGCCCAGCTCTTCAAACGACCAGAGAGACGCAACCTGGACCAATTGTCATGAGTAAAACCCAAGAGACCCTCTAGTTTACCACACCATCCAACATCCATCCATTCATCCATTTAGGGAGAAAAAGACGAACGCATCTAGGCGCATCAGGATCTTTCCTTATTCTTAAAAACAAAATCGAAGCTCTCTAAGGCGAGGAACTAGATTGATTACATCTTTTGTCTAACAATACTTGCAGTTGACTTTGTTATTCTTGCATCTCTGAAGGGAAAAGTCTATAAGGCTGATATCGCGTTAAAAGACATGTTTTTACTAACAATATCCACTCATATCCTACATTAATTCAAGCAACATAGGTCTATAAACGCACTAATCCACTCATTTTTGATAAATAGGACTTCAAAAGCTCACATTGCAAAAAAGCCGAAAAAAGAGCCAAAATTAGGATTTTCTAACCCAAATCTCAAGATCCCTAGAAGACCACTACATAGCTCAAGATCACTAACCAAGGCTGCCAACACTTACTCAAGAAATGTATATGAAGATCTACCAAGAACCTAGAAGCTCATCTAATTCATATACAAAGATCAAGACGTTCAAAGATTTACACACACGGAAAACACACACAAAACCCTAATCAGACAATACTTCAAATACAACCGTAAGGAACATGAAGAAGTGATTAAGAGGATTGCATGTGCCTATGTCTAAGGAACTCCGAGAAAGTGTGTCTATTGTAATTCAAGTCAAAACGTATACTGGTACTCAACAATGTACTATCAGAAAGCATAAACATAACTGGCGACTCAAAGAACATAACTGGTGACTCAGTTAGGACAACTGAAGACCCAGTTGGCCTAACTGGTAAGCCAGATACTTCAAGTGGTGACTCGATTAGTTCAACTGGTGACTCGGAAGTTGTAACTGACGACTTAGGGACTTCAACTGGCGACCTAGGTCTTTCAACTGGCGACCTAGGGCCTTCTACTTGTGACCTTGGGTCTCCAACCGGTGACCTAGGTTTACCAACCTGGTGACCCAGAGTTAGCTTTTGGCAACTCGAAGATTTCAACTAGCGACACGTGGTCAGCAACTGGTGTAACGACCCAACTTTTTTCGTTATCTTTTACCGTTAATTATTTAACGATCGTTAACTGTTATTCATGCCACGTCATTTCTATGACCTATATTATTATTTTTGTAATAATATATTAATTATTATGTGTTATATGAATATTTTATTCATATCTTAAATTGTACGTTTCTACTTGTCGCGGATTTCTATCCGGCGAATCTTTTCAGTTTTCAAACCAACGGTCGAGCTTTCGGGATTTTTAAGTCCTAAATATCTTAAATATGATATTTTTATGTCATATGAATATATATAGTGTTTATATATTTTATTTGTCGCGTATATGTTATCTCTCCGAATATTTAATCGCGTAGCGGTATTTTCGTGTTTAGGGCTTCGTTCGGGCATTCGAGCCACAAGTAAATACTCTTAGCATCAAGTTGGCCCACAAGTGGGTCCCACCCTTCATATTTCAGCTGAAATCATCAAGGGGAGGGGGGTATTGTACCAATTTTTGAAAGATTATATTACATGATCAAAATTGGCTCATTTCTTTCATTTAACCTAATCATTTTTTTCTCTCTTCTCCTTCCTCCTCTCCTCATGTTGCCATCACCACCACCATATACCATCATCATCATATTCATTTTTCAAGCTTAAAGATTTAGGGCTTTTATCATTTTCGGATTCTACTCTTCGTTCTCTACGCGACTACATCCTTTGTTCTTCGATTGGGGTATATTCATGAACCCTAATTTTTCAATTTTTATTCATTCCTACTGATTATATATGTATTTTGATGTTATTATGATAGTATAGCACTTGTGTATTGTTGTATTGATGATTGTATGCATAGAATCACTCGTTATTACATGTTTTCGGTTTGATTGATTGTGAACAGCAGACTATTCGACCATTTCCGTAAACTTAACTGTTATAAAAGTGAAATTAAGGTGTCTATATGAGTTCCTCTCATCAAGACATTAATTTTAGACTCCGGATTCATGTCGTTTCGATTCCCGAAGCCCTAGATATGATCAAAGTGGTATTTTGTTAAGATTGAAATGTGATATTGGTATGAACCAGGTATGGTCCGACTTTGTGACCATATTTGGTGACTTTAGGGTGTTTTAGTGTGTTAGGATCAGTGATGGGATGAACTTTCATGTTCGGGTCATCTAAATCCGAGCCACGAATCACCCGTTGCATCTAAAACACGATTTTGATTGAATTAAAGTTTCAAGTGATGTCTTGGCTGATCACCACGACTTGTGGGCTGTTCTTGGTGTGTTCTTGAGTGTACTGAAGTGTCGGGTGGTTTGATTAGGCGGAGATATATGTAAGGCTCGCCAAAAACCGACACACGGGGCTCAAGATACGACCCGATGAACTTTTGATTTAAAACTTGTGATTAATTATTAAACTTATGATATAAATAATGAATTTCATTATCATTTAATTACTTATGATATAAAAAGTAATTATTATAATTTAAGACTTATGATGTATATTTATTATATCATTTAATTATTACTTATGATTTAATTAACATTTTAATTAAACTTATGATTAATAATACTTTTATTATTAATGGAAAATACTTATGATAAGTAATAAACTTATATTATAAGATTATTATTATAAGACTTATAATAAATATTAATTAATTATTTAATTATTATAAGGCTTAGTTATTATTTAATTATAATTTAATTATTAAATACTTATGATTTAATAATTATAATTAGAAACTTATGATATGATTAATAATTCATTATTAATTAATAATACTTATGACATGATTTAAAATTTATTATTAATTAATAATACTTATATTATGACTAATATTTAATTAATTAATTAAATACTTATGTTATATTAATTATATCATTTAAACTTATATTAACTTTAATAATTTATTTTAATTTAATTAAACTTATGTTATGACATAATTAGACATATTTAACTTTAATAAACATTATAACTTACATTATTATTACAACTTACACTTTTAAAATTAACGTTGACTATGTTTGACCAAGGTTGACTTTTGAGTTGACTTTCGGTTGACTTTGACTTTCAGTTGACTTTTGTTGACTTTCTAAAAATAGAAACTTTCCAAAAATAGAAACTTTCCAAAAATAGAAACTTTCCAAAAATGGAAACCTGCTAAAAATAGAAACTTTCTAAAAATAGAAAGTGTGTGTCTGTACGCTGTTCCGATCAAACCGATGCATGTTGAGTATTGTTCTATGACTACTTGCAACATGTACAATAGCTATCATACTAAGACTTGACCTAAGTTAGTTATTTATATCGACCTGCTTTATTTATAGGTCGGCATTGTGATAATTCCGGATCACTTTACTTCATTTGCTATTCGCATATTTGTGTGGTTACTTCGTTTGCTATTAAGGTGAGTTATAGTCCCATTTTCTATTTTAACTCTTTCGGGATGAGAATACATGCAATTTATTTTATAACTTGGACACAAGTGGAAGTTGATTTAAATTATTCATTGTGAGTTGAACAAAAATATTCCCTAGTCTGGTAACTGTAATCACTGATTTCTACTGGTGAACGCGAATCCTACGGATAGATCTATCGGGTTTGACAACCCCATTTCGAGCTAGTCGCGCTAGCAATTTATAATCGGAATGTTTAGTACTTCGTAATTTGTTGTAGATACACTTGTTCGGTGTATATTATTTATTGTGTTTGGCAAGGGTAAATAAATGGTTAAGTGGTTACCATGTGGCTCACGGAAAATGGAATAATGTTTTTATATGTTTTCTAGCATATAATTTTGTGGTCCAAAAAGGAGTTTTTATGTTTTCAAACATAAATTTTTACGGTTTAAATTAAATATTGTTTGCAATATTAAACCTATAATTCACTCAACATTTTTGTTGACAGTTACTCGCATGTTTTATTCTCAGGTTCATGATTGATTGCTTCCGCTGTGCTTAGAGAGTCTGCATATTTATGATGGCAGCTTTTGTTAAACAATAACTTGCATTCTATTTTGATACATTTAATAGTGGATGTTGTTGACTTTGTTTTGGTCAACTTTTGGTTAAGTAATAATGTATGGTTTTTCTAAACTTACATATTTTGGTAGATTTCCTTTATAGGAAATCATTTTTAAACAAAGAATGCAAGGTTATTTATTAAATTCATATAGAGTTATGATTAAGCTGTGGGACCAAGATAACGATGGTCGTCAAGTGTACTTTGACGGGTAATTAAAGTTGGTATCAGAGCTCTGGTTGTAGGGAATTAGGCTGCATTGATGTTGTTACCCGAGTCAATAGGGTGCATTAGTGAGTCTAGTCTACAGCCCGACCTATTATATATTATTATATGTGATTATTTGTATCGTATTGGTATGTATATTGTTATCATACATACATCTCTGTTATGTTCTGAGTCCGGGAGGAACTCCCATTCTGATTTAAACGTATTCTCCGACTCACGCGAGTTTATTTTTTATAAGAACACCTCGGATAGTGAAACCGAGGGATATCATTCTTGACATCTGAAATTCTCGACATTCTTATGTCATCTAATATGGTTATGTATATAACGTTTGAGTTATATTACGCGAGATGTCATTCTTGACTTCTAAAGGCTCGGCATTTCAATGCCAGCTATTATGTTTAGGTATATAACATTCTTGTTATATTACGTGCCTTTGTGCCGTTGTGCCGTTGTACTTTGGTTTTTGAACCGGAAAACGTCATTCTTGACTTTTAGAGATTCTTGGTACCTCGAAGACATTTTTATGTCATCGTTACTCCTATTCATTACTTTTGATATTTTTGTCTCTTGTGCTATCCTTAGCACATTGTTTAAGAAATCGTTTTAGAGAAATTGTGTGAAAATTTGAGGTTGATCGCGTGTCCTGACCTCATGTAGTGCTATTGGAATGGAACTATGAATTAGTGAAATATAATGGCGTCAGGCCAACGTGATTATATTCCGTTAATTTATAAAGAAGTCTCAATATTGTGACATGAGGAATAGAAAGCGAGTCAAAGAAAATTTTTACACTACTTATTCAGAAATTCCGATGTATTACATGGGTAGGGAAAATATTCATTATCTTATTTGTTGATATACGAGGAGCTCGTCTTAACTAGATTATCTATCTCATGCTCCACCCTTTCATAACTCGCTTGTTAGCAACAGCTTCGCTCGGGAACAGTTTTGGCCCAAGGACTTATGTCCTGATATTAGTCAAAACAACATTTAACTCATTGGTTTTTATGACCTCGTAACATTATGTCGCACGACGATTCAAGTCCTTTACTCGATCTTCCACGATCTTACTTCAACTTGTAACCTCTGAATACAGATACTCTGTTTATTATCGGGAGTTTTACACATTTGTTTAATTGGGCGGTTCTCACGGGATTTATGGGCGAATAGAAGTAATGAAATATTTTGTCATGTATACAAATTATAAAATCATATATGTACGTATGGATTCAAATGAAAAAATTTACCCTTACCTATTTTGGCTAGTATATACTAAATCATACCTTCAAAAATTATTTTAAATCACTCATTTATTGAGCTGTTTGATTAAGTCAAATTATTTTATATAAAATGGTACACGTTGTACATACTTCTAAATTACTAAGAACTTCGCTCCGCTTATGATGTCGCATCAAACGTTTAAAGCTTTTTCAAAACTCCTTTGATTAATTTTATCAACTTTTCGCATTACCCTACAGAGTATCTGGATCACAGTTCTTCTCATCCTCGGTTTAAGGATGAAACTTACCATTAAGTTCAATGATAGAAACTCTTACGCCACTTTGGATTCCGGTTTTATAAAATTTGTTGGAAAGTCTTTGCGCTCATAAAATTTTCCCTCTTATGGTTGGACATGGCCGAAACACGGACCGATAAATCAATTTTCTGGGATACGCTCGGTGGTCACCCTATTGTAGAAAAGGCGCTAGGTGAAAGGACCCGTTCATATACATTATAAACGATTCACAATAGTTGATTACATTGCGAGGTATTTGACCTCTATATGATACATTTTACAAACATTGCATTCGTTTTTAAAAGACAATCTTTCTTTACATCAAAAATTGATAGGCATGCATACCATTTCATAATATCCACTATCCAACTATAAATTGATTTAATAATAATCTTTGATGAACTCAATGACTCGAATGCAACGTTCTTCGAAATATGCTATGAAAGACTCCAAGTAATATCTTTAAAATGAGCAAATGCACAGCGGAAGATTTCTTTAACACCTGAGAATAAACATGCTTTAAAGTGTCAATCAAAAGGTTGGTGAGTTCATTCGTTTATCATAATCATTTATTTCCATCATTTTAATAGACCACAAAAATTTTATTTCCAGTTCTCATAAATATACGTCCCATGCATAGAGACAAAAAAATAATCATTCATATGGTGAACACCAGGTAACCGACATTACCTAGATACATATAAGAATATCCCCTGTCATTCCGGGATCCTCCTTCGGACATGATATAATTTCGAAGTACTAAAGCATCCGGTACTTTGGATGGGGTTTGTTAGGCCCAATAGATCAATCTTTAGGATTCGCGTCAATTAGGGTGTCTGTTCCCTAATTCTTAGATTACTAGACTTTAATAAAAAGGGGCATATTCGATTTCGATAATTCAACCATAGAATGTAGTTTCAATTACTTGTGTCTATTTCGTCAAACATTTATAAAAACGCATGTATTCTAAGTCTAAAAAATATAAAGGGTAAAAAGGTAAATGAAGCTCACCATACTGTATTTCGTAGTAAAAATACATATAACGTCATTGAACAAGTGCAAGGTTAGCCTCGGATTCACGAACCTAAATTAATTATATATATTTATGTGTTGGTCAATATTTGTCTAACAAATTAGGTCAAGTCATAGTGTACCACAATCCTAATGCTCGAAACTAATATGCAAAAGTCAACAAAAGTAAATTTGACTCAAAATAATTTCCAAAAATCTATACATGATTAATATATAGTTTAAATATCGTCGTTTTATATTTTTAATATTTTTAAAAGATTTATCAGAGTAAATAATATAATTTATTTATTAATAAATAAAATTTTATATTATATTTATATAATAAAATATACTTATATATATATTAAGTAATAAAATTTATAGGGTTCATTTAATATTATAAAGATAATATGATAGGTATTATTAAAGTAAGTTATTACACGTAGTAAAATATGTTTGTATCAAATATTTATTTGATAAAATAATATCTATAATGATAGTAAGTAAAAGTTGTATTATTTTGTAATAATAATTATTATTATAAAAATATCAATATTTATAATTACTAAGATGACATTATGATAAAACGATAATTCTAATTATGATAACTTTAATATTTACGATAATTTTTAATATTATCTTTAAAATAATAATTCTATTTAAAATAATAATAATAATAATGTTATTTTATAGTAACAATGACATTTCTATTAAAATGATAATTTTTGTTAAAATGATAGTTTTAATACTAACGATAATTTTAATAATAATAGTAATGATAAAAATAATAAGAACGATAATTTTATCTAAATCAATATCTTATAATATTTTAATTTCATCATGATACTCTTACCCATTATTTCCTAATCGTTTCGTTTAATTGCTTTTAATCGTCTTTTATATCGTGTTCGTAATAATGATAATAATAGTAATCAAAATAATTAGGTGTTACAAATATTTGTTTTAATTACACTAATATTAATGATGATAGTTACTATAATAGTATTAACGATAATACAAATAATTATCGTAATGATAATATAGTAATAATAATATTAACAATAACAATAACCATTTTTAAATAATGATATATATATTAATAATGATAATAATAAAAATAATACCAATAATAATAATAATAATAATTGGATAATAATAATAATACTAATTATAACTTTAACGATAATAACGATAGTAATAATAAAAAAAATAACAATTTTTTAATGATAAATCCTTTTATTGATAAAGATAATAATAATAATAATAATAATAATAATAATAATAATAATAATAATAATAATAATAATAATAATAATAATAATAATAATAATAATAATAATAATATGATAAAACTAGAACGACGATAATAACGACGATAATAATAATCATTTTTAATAATAATACAAAAATTCGATGGACTATAACTTCAAATCCGTTCATCGAAATCATTCGATATCTAAATGAAAAGTTCTTAATTTTTTGTTAGCTTTCCAACGACATGCATATCTTATACCTTATCTCAGTCGCATATATAACTAATTCAGGATTCAACATAACCTAACTAAAGGCAATATCAAAAGTACAAACATGCATAATCCTATATACTCGAGCACTAGTCAGGGATACACTATTAGTATGTAAAAGTTAAATTATGAGTACTCACGCATCAATATTGAGATTCAATATTGCAGGAAAGGTACGTAGACGCAACGGAGATGATAAACACTATATTGACCTCACGAGCATACCCATGAACCATACCCAATCACCTCCATAGTTATAACCCATAATTTCCTTAATCCAATCCCACTCGAAAAATAATTTCGAAATCACTCGGACGGCACTCTAATAATATCTTGAAATAATACGGAGTAAATATATATATGTAAATCGATTGAGAGAGTTTAGAGAAAAATATTTTCAAGTTTCTATGAAATAATGAAACCTATTGAATTCTATTTATAATAGATTTTTGAATTATTAAAGTGAATTATTAAAGTATGAATTATTAAAGTGAATTATTAAAGTATGAATTATTAAAGTGAATTATTAAAGTATGAATTATTAAAGTGAATTATTAAAGTATGAATTATTAAAGTGAATTATTAATGTTAAAGTAAAGTAAAAATAAAGTAAAGGTAAAGTTTAAGTATAGTAAAAGTATAAAACTATGTACGTATAATATGCGTATAAATATATATAATATTAATTTAAATCGTTATATATATTTAATAAAATAAAATATAAATATCGTTATCTTTATCATACTGGTTAAGTAATGAGTTGTCAAAAGTGGTTCTAGATATTTATAAAAGTTATATACATTTTAATAATAAAGTTCTTTTTAAACTGAAAACGTTTTTGTACGTTTGAAACTAAATCAAATAAATATAATAATTTTGTTTTCCAAAACCAAATATATTTTTAAGAATCATTTTGTTTAAAGGTTAAAATAATGGAAATCGTTATATCATAAAATGTTTTAGAAAAGTAGAATCATATATATTCATAATAGGTTTCAAGTTTTTAAATTACAGTTTGTTGGTGAAGCATGAGATAAAGTTCAAAGGTTAAATAAACGTATGAAATCATTTTAATGAAAAATGTCGAGTTACTTAACTTGTCGATATCCAACATCTAAGTTATTTACACTTCACGTTCTTACTTATAAATCACTTTACCATTTTCCGAATGTTGTCAAAAAGAATAGATTTCTTAAATCACAGTGGACCTCATAACATAGACCCGTAATCATATCATAATGTATCTGATAAATCAATCATTTGGAATTATCTTCTAATTCCATCGATAAACATATTGAAACAAATAAGTTCATGTAAAGTATTATACGTTTAATACTTTATTAATATTCTTAAGTTATAATATATATATATATATATATATATATATATATATATATATATATATATATACATATATATACATATTTATTTATATATAACGGTTCGTGAATCGTCGGAATTTGGTCGAGGTTATAATGAATGTATGAACACAATTTAAAATTCTTGAGATTTAACTTAACAAACTTTGCTTATCGTGTCGGAATAATATAAAGATAAAGTTTAAATTTGGTTGGAAATTTCTGGGTTGTCACAGTACCTACCCGTTAAAGAAATTTCGTCTCGAAATTTGAGTGGAAAGGTCGTGAATGATAATAAATATGTTTTCATGATGCATACAGGCTGAAAATTAGAGTTTTATCATCAGCGAATAATTTGGATAAACAATCCGTTTATATGAAGAGTACGAATGAAGCTAACATAGAAGAATGAAATGAGTAAGTGTAGATTCATCTTATCATTTGACGTAGATATGATTGATTTCCAGATTTTAAGGGATTTGAAGAAAATCTTTGTAATAAGATTTGATTCTCCGGTAACAAAAGGAATTAGGATCTGCTTTAAATGCGATCGTCCATTTTAATTGTTCTGTCAGAGATTTTCTTATAAATTCACCTCCTTCGTTTTCTTACAACTCACACCTTCTGTTGATGCATTTTATGCAAGTCCCTAGACATCTACCCACGTCCATTGCAGGTACAACAGTTTACAGGCCACCATGATCGTTCGTTATTATCCTATCCGTGTTTGTATGTGGTTACAGCAACTGTAGGAACGAGATTTGGATGTTTGACTATGTTAGACTTAGTCAGACGTCCGAGTGAAGCCTCACTCGTACGGCTGATAGGCTCATATGCACGGATGATACTGAGCTAAGTCACAATTATAACCTAAATGAGAAGATACGAGTGAGTGATCACCCGTACGGCTGATGAAGCCAACTCGTATGTGTGATGGATGAATTATACGGGTGAGTCAACAGCAGGGGTATATAAAGTCTTATGTTCTTCATTTTAGGTTAAGCCTCTCATTTGTTACACACACTCAGATCTGGTGAGCTCCTCCGATTCTCTCTCAACCCAAATCACCCAGGTGGTGAATAATAGCTCTAGGTGTTGATCTAATCACACTTGATTTAGTTATGGTATGACTAAATTAATCCCAAAAAGCTTAACCTATTTACTAGAGGGTTTGATTCACTTATTCCGTCATTGTGTGAGTTAAATCTGTTGATTTCTAAGTTCCTAGTCATGTTTCATCACCTTCTATTCTTTCCCCCTCAACTCATATTTTAAAGTGTTCATCAATATGCTCCATCCAGTTCTGATTCTCGATATGCTTATAACTTTCATATCGGTCATTCTTCTTTTTCATCTACTGCAGGAAGAATCTATTTACTTCTACTATACTCTTGGGTTTATAGTGTTTCTAGTTCTCCCGTGTCTTTATATTGCTATATGCATCGATATATATGGTTTATAATTTTTGGTTTGTCGTTAGGCTTTATATCTTCCCTTATATTTCAAAGTCTCTGTTTCTATCTTCTATAATCATTGTCATCCACAGTTAATGCTCTCTTTTATTTGCTGCAATTTATACCCCAATTACTATTTCGGAGTTTTGTCCTTTCGTTTCTTCTTCTTGCGATTAAGCACCGCTTGTAATGGTCCAGAATTCACAGATATGAATTTCAGAATGAACATTGTTAATGTTCTAGGAAGGAAATTGTGATGGCACGATCTTGACTTGTCAAATTACTAGAATACCTTGGAAAAGGCCGAATCATCAAGAAATATTTTCTTGATATTTTAGAGGTTAAATAGAATACAAGAGTCGTATAACATGGCACATGATGATGTTATGATCTATAAATCATCACGTTCCATTTAGAAACTCAGCATGAATTACTGTAATATAATCACGTTGATCAAGTGTCATTTACTAACTCATGCTTCAGTTTCCAACACTACTTCAAAAACATTCATATTTTAAACTCAAAGGTTTACAGAGTATAGGAACTAAACAGTTTCCTTTTTGATGTAATACAGATAGCGCAAAGAGATAAATGATTCCAGATAAGAATAGTTATGGAAATATCTTCAGAAATATGGAGGATATTTATAATGAAAGATACGATGATATCTTAGAATTTCTAATATCAGAGGATGATGAAGAATATTGTCTGTAAGGGTTTAGTGTCAGGAGCAAGGTATTCATTAATGACTTCAGCAGACACTGAATCATTTGGATTATTTGAAGGCAGGTTCAGTCTTTGTGATTTGTCCACAGCCTCCTTCATACGTTGCTCAATCCGTTTTCCAGTTCCAAAACTTCTCTATTTCTGAGCTTTGTTAATACACTAATCTTTATCATCAAACTTTTTACTGCTAAGGTCGTTTACAGTTTTTGTTGCTTCATCAGCATTTCGAGAACTAGTTCGCGGTTCAGAGTGTTTTTCAGAAACTTCACATTCGAAGTATGTAAGCCTTGAAAATAGACGTTATGTATAACTGTTGGCGTCAACATGCTGTGAGATTTCAAAATACTGATTGCTAATTCCTAATGATTCGTATGGCAATTCTCGTTACAAAAGGCAGATGAGTAAATGATGAGGTTTCGATAAATATAAAGATTCTTCGGAATGCCCAAGATCAGTGAAGTTGTTGGTAAGTTTATTGCTAATGTGGTGGAATATGAAAGGTTCTCCTGTAACAAAAGGGTAATCACATATATCAAAATTATGATAAGGCTACTCCGAATGAAAAAATCAAAGTTGTCTTGCTGGAGCTGTGATATAATTTGCTACTTTGCAAAGGAATTGCAAGGTTATTTTTGCTAATAAATACCAAAAGATCTGACACAGATATGTGTTGAATTATGACTTTGGTTTCGAGAGCTTTTTAAGTACATAACTGTGGGTAATATGTGGTTGGATCATCATCTCGATTGTTCATTATTTGAAGTGTCTTTAGAGATTTTTGAAGGGTTTGAACACAGATTGTAATTGTTTGTATACATTTGATGTTCTAACACACTTTTGAAGTCAAAGTATAGCTTTGAAAGATGTAGGAATCTAAAAGTGATGGTACCGGTTATATCTCGAATTGAATTCTGAGATTTTAAAATCAGAATATGTAATTGGGTTTGAATGAGTATGGTTGTTTTGATTTCTATGAAAGAATGTATATTATTGTGAAAGTAGGAAGTATAATTGATAATTTGCTTAATCTGATTCGAAGAATGTAACATATTAATTGTGAACTTATATATATCTCTCGGGTATTACCTACCCGTTAAAAAAATTTCACAATTAATATTTTGTACATAAGAATTTTATTACAATCTTTATGAAAATATATATGTATATATTCTCCTCAGATGTAACATAGATTTTAATGAGTTAATACCAAATTAAACTCATTCGATTTACGGTTGGAACTAGAATTGAATAATTCCTTGAAGGCTTTAGAGGTTACATAAGTATTTCTTCAATAATATTGAAATTATGAATCAATACTTTGTTATTTGTTGAGATGTGATGTTGGTTTTCGATAAATTCTTGTGAACTTCGCAAAGTACGAATGATGTTATCTGAAAAGTTTCGGTTACATCATTGATGAAGTGTAAAATCAAATATATACTTGATTTATTAGGAATTGGAATTTGTTGAATTGAGACAGAGATTGTAGTTAACGATGGTTAAGTCGCGGGCGAGGGACGTACATTATTGCATATTTGTAATATGAATTAACCGAGTAGTTAAGATTCACACACAATAGCTTAGCACGGAAAGATTTATTTTTTATTTCAAAATATATATATATATATATATATATATATATATATATATATATATAAAATTTCTTCAGAGGGAATGAGTTAATTCTTCATAACTTGTTGATACAATATACACGTTATTGATTTGTAATGATGTCCACAGTGATTCTTGAACTGACGGAGTTTGTGATATTATAGGTGTTATTGATTCTGATGTTGACTGTACTGACGATGCTGGTGACGTTGACGGTACTGTTGATGCTGTTGGTAAAACAAGTTTAACTAGTTAATCACACACCATTTTTGTCAGGGTTTCTACTCTTCCTTCTATCATTTTGGTTCGCTTAACTGATTTATGGTTAGGGCTAGATTAGATAATCTCTAAGACTTTAGAGATTATATAATCGCCGCGAAATGTTTCTCCAATGAAGTTATGAATTAATACTTCGTCAGTTATTGTTGTTGGTACTCCTTAGTATCTATGGTGCATATGACGTTGATGCTAGTGGGACAGATTGTGAAGTGAGGTATACAACGCGGTTGTGGTTGGAGGTGGTAATGGTACTATTGGCGTTGATGATGGTGGTACTGGTTATGCTGCTGGTGCTGCTGCTGGTGTTTGTAATCTCTGCACCATATTCTCCAAAGCCACTACCCGAGCGCGAAGTTCGTTGACTTCTTCTATTATTCCAGGATGATTGTCGGTCGGAACGAGAGGATAAATAAAATCTAGAATTTGATGTAGTATATAATCGTGACGAGATACCCTGGAAATGAGAGAGAAAATGGTGTCTCGAACAGGTTCGCCGGTAAGTGCTTCAGGTTCTTCGCCAAGAGGGCAATGTGGTAGATGGAAAGGATCGCCTTCTTCTTGTTTCCAATGATTGAGGAGGCTACGAACCTATCCCCAATTCATCCAGAATAGGTGATGACTGATTGGTTGATCCATTCTGGTCACACTGCTTTTGAAGCTTGAGTGAGATTCCATTTCGGAATCCGAGTGACTTGAACTGATGACAAATTCCATTTCGTACGATTGGATAAAGGATTTTCGATATAAAATGATTTTTCTGCTATCGGGTGGTATTCTATTTACATAGGATATCTATATATAGAGATCAAAAGATTTCATAGATTACGGAGGAATTTGCGGGATATGTCAGGCAAAGTTTAAAGTAACAGATACGATAAGATATGATTTAGCAGACTAAGATATGAATTTTGTCTATACACTACTCATGCAATTAATGTAGCAAGACGTGTCTAGACTAATAATGATAAGCAGGTAATTTCCTATGGATGATAAGCAGATGATCTCCGACTAGAAATGATAAGCAAAACTTTTGACATGCAGACACGGTCGAAGTCCAGACTCACTAATGCATCCTAACGACTTATCAGTTAGACACACTAATGCAGACCTAGTTCACTAAGACCACCGCTCTGATACCAACTGAAAGGACCCGTTCATATACAATATAAACGATTCACAATAGTTGATTACATTGCGAGGTATTTGGCCTCTATATGATACATTTTACAAACATTTCATTCGTTTTTAAAAGACAATCTTTCTTTACATTAAAAATTGACAGGCATGCAAACCATTTCATAATATCCACTATCTAACTATAAATTGATTTAATAATAATCTTTGATGAACTCAGTGACTCGAATGCAACGTTCTTCGAAATATGCTATGAAAGACTCCAAGTAATATCTTTAAAATGAGCAAATGCACAGCGGAAGATTTCTTTAACACCTGAGAATAAACATGCTTTACAGTGTCAACCAAAAGGTTGGTGAGTTCATTAGTTTATCATAATCATTTATTTCCATCATTTTAATAGACCACAAGAATTTCATTTCCAGTTCTCATAAATATACGTCCCATGCATAGAGACAAAAAAATAATCATTCATATGGTGAACACCTGGTAACCGACATTAACTAGATACATATAAGAATATCCCCTATCATTCCGGGATCCTCCTTCGGACATGATATAATTTCGAAGTACTAAAGCATCCGGTACTTTGGATGGGGTTTGTTAGGCCCAATAGATCTATCTTTAGGATTCGCGTCAATTAGGGTGTTTATTCCCTAATTCTTAGATTACCGGACTTTAATAAAAAGGGGCATATTTGATTTCGATAATTCAACCATAGAATGTAGTTTCAATTACTTGTGTCTATTTCGTCAAACATTTATAAAAACGCATGTATTCTCAGTCCCAAAAATATAAAGGGTAAAAAGGTAAATGAAACTCACCATACTGTATTTCATAGTAAAAATACATATAACGTCATTGAACAAGTGCAAGGTTGGCCTCGGATTCATGAACCTAAATTAATTATATATATTTATGTGTTGGTCAATATTTGTCTAACAAATTAGGTCAAGTCATAGTGTACCACAATCCTAATGCTCGAGACTAATAGGTAAATTTGACTCAAAATAATTTCCAAAAATCTATACATGATTAATATATAGTTTAAATATCGTCGTTTTATATTTTTAATATTTTTAAAAGATTTATCAGAGTAAATAATATAATTTATTTATTAATAAATAAAATTTTATATTATATTTATATAATAAAATATACTTATATATATATATTAAGTAATAAAATTTATAGGGTTCATTTAATATTATAAAGATAATATGATAGGTATTATTAAAGTAAGTTATTACACGTAGTAAAATATGTTTGTATCAAATATTTATTTGATAAAATAATATCTATAATGATAGTAAGTAAAAGTTGTATTATTTTGTAATAATAATTATTATTATAAAAATATCAATATTTATAATTACTAAGATGACATTATGATAAAACGATAATTCTAATTATGATAACTTTAATATTTACGATAATTTTTAATATTATCTTTAAAATAATAATTCTATTTAAAATAATAATAATAATAATGATATTTTATAGTAACAATGAAATTTCTATTAAAATGATAATTTTTGTTAAAATGATAGTTTTAATACTAACGATAATTTTAATAATAATTGTAATGATAAAAATAATAAGAACGATAATTTTATCTAAATCAATATCTTATAATATTTTAATTTCATCATGATACTCTTACCCATTATTTCCTAATCGTTTCGTTTAATTGCTTTTAATCGTCTTTTATATCGTGTTCGTAATAATGATAATAATAGTAATCAAAATAATTAGGTGTTACAAATATTTGTTTTAATTACACTAATATTAATAATGATAGTTACTATAACATTATTAACGATAATACTAATAATTATCGTAATGATAATATAGTAATAATAATATTAACAATAACAATAACCATTTTTAAATAATGATATATATATTAATAATGATAATAATAAAAATAATACCAATAATAATAATAATAATAATAATAATAATTGGATAATAATAATAATAATAATACTAATTATAACTTTAACGATAATAACGATAGTAATAATAAAAAAAATAACAATTTTTTAATGATTAATCCTTTTATTGATAAAGATAATAATAATAATAATAATAATAAGATAAAACTAGAACGACGATAATAACGACGATAATAATAATCATTTTTAATAATAATACAAAAATTCGATGGACTATAACTTCAAATCCGTTCATCGAAATCATTCGATATCTAAATGAAAAGTTCTTAATTTTTCGCTAGCTTTCCAACGACATGCATATCTTATACCTTATCTCAGTCGGATATATAAATAATTCAGGATTCAACATAACCTAACTAAAGGCAATATCAAAAGTACAAACATGCATAATCCTATATACTCGAGAACTAGTCAGGGATACACTATTAGTATGTAAAAGTTAAATTATGAGTACTCACGTATCAATATTGAGATTCAATATTGCAGGAAAGGTACGTAGACGCAACAGAGATGATAAACACTATATTGACCTCACGAGCATACCCATGAACCATACCCAATCACCTCCATAGCTATAACCCATAATTTCCTTAATCCAATCCCACTCAAAAAACAATTTCGAAATCACTCGGACAGCAATCTAATAATATCTTGAAATAATACGGAGTAAATATATATATGTAAATCGATTGAGAGAGTTTAGAGAAAAATATTTTCAAGTTTCTATGAAATAATGAAACCTATTGAATTCTATTTATAATAGATTTTTGAATTATTAAAATGAATTATTAAAGTATGAATTATTAAAGTGAATTATTAAAGTATGAATTCTTAAAGTGAATTATTAAAGTATGAATTATTAAAGTGAATTATTAAAATATAAATTATTAAAGTGAATTATTAACGTATGAATTATTAAAGTGAATTATTAAAGTTAAAGTAAATTAAAAATAAAGTAAAGGTAAAGTTTAAGTATAGTAAAAGTATAAAACTATGTACGTATAATATGCGTATAAATATATATAATATTAATTTAAATCATTATATATATTTAATAAAATAAAATATAAATATCGTTATCTTTATCATACTGGTTAAGTAATGAATTGTCAAAAGTGGTTCTAGATATTTATAAAAGTTATATACGTTTTAATAATAAAGTTCTTTTTAAACTGAAAACGTTTTTGTACGTTTGAAACTAAATCAAATAAATATAATAATTTTGTTTTCCAAAACCAAATATATTTTTAAGAATCATTTAGTTTAAAGGTTAAACTAATGGAAATCGTTATATCATAAAATGTTTTAGAAAAGTAGAATCATATATATTCATAATAGGTTTCAAGTTTTTAAATTACAGTTTGTTGGTGAAGCATGGGATAAAGTTCAAAGGTTAAATAAACGTATGAAATCATCTTAATGAAAAATGTCGAGTTACTTAACTTGTCGATATCCAACATCTAAGTTATTTACACTTCACGTTCTTACTTATAAATCACTTTACCATTTTCCGAATGTTGTCAAAAAGAATAGATTTCTTAAATCACAGTGGACCTCATAACATAGACCCGTAATCATATCATAATGTATCTGATAAATCAATCATTTGATATTATCTTCTAATTCCATCAATAAACATATTGAAACAAATACGTTCATGTAAATTATTATACGTTTAATACTTTATTAATATTCTCAAGTTATAATATATATATATACATATATATACATATTTATTTATTTATAATGGTTTGTGAATCGTCGGAATTTGGTCGAGGTTATAATGAATGTATGAACACAATTTAAAATTCTTGAGATTTAACTTAACAAACTTTGCTTATCGTGTCGGAATAATATAAAGATAAAGTTTAAATTTGGTTGGAAATTTCCGGGTTGTCACACTAGGTGGGTTTCTACCCCAACTGTTGTTATAGTGGGTATCATGGATATATATTACACTAGATCGTTTGAGGAGTTTCTACTCTCAATATTCGCTGTCAACCGCAACACCCTCGTAAACATCAATCCGAGGATTCAATACTTTGAGGTGCACGAAATTATTTTTGGAGATTCATCCCACCTGGAGTTGGTCATTCATTATAACCCATGATTCGCGTTCTTTTCATCCGCACATAAATTTAAGAATATGGATGAATCCTAGATTTCCTCGCTCATTGAGCAAGGGAATTCACTCTCGTTGAAATATCACACCTTTCGTACGTCTTCCTTTCGAAAATGTAATGAAAATTTACTTTGAAATCCATGATCCTCGTTATCTCCTTTGAGAGAATTGCCTTAAATATCTATGCCACTTATGTGACTACTCCATATATTTCTTCCTTCGTTGTTGCAACTATATTTCATTCGTCCCAGTTCATCCCCTTGGAGAGCTTCTGTTTTTGTTTGTTAAGAAGAAAGATGGTTCGTTCTGATTGTATATTGATTATCGCGAGTTAAACAAGCGTACTATTAAGAATCGTTACCCTCTTCCGAGAATCGATGATCTATTCGATCAGCTTCAAGGTTCGTCTGTTTATTCTAAGATCGATCTTCGTTCCGGCTATCATCAGTTGCATGTTAAAGAATCTGACGTTCTGAAAACTGCTTTTTGCACCCGTTATGGCCACTTTGAATTCCTTGTTATGCCGTTCAGATTGACAAATGCACCTGCTATATTCATGGACCTCATGAACCGTGTGTGTAGACCCTATCTGGACAAATTCGTTATTGTTTTCATCGAACGAAATCCTTATTTATTCTAAGAATGATGAAGAGCACGAAGAACATTTGAAGTTAGTGCTTGATTTATTGAGAAAAGAAGAGTTGTACGCTAAGTTCTCTAAGTGTGCTTTCTAGTTAAGAGAAGTTCAATTCCTTGGACATATTGTTAGTGAACAGGGAATACAAGTTGATCCTGCTAAAATTAAGGCGATTGAAAGGTGGGAAATTCCGAAAACTCCTACTCAGATTCGTCAGTTTCTAGGGTTGGCAGGTTACTATAGAAGGTTCATTCAAGATTTCTCTCGTATAGCGAAACCTCTGACTGCTTTAACGCACAAGGGGAAGAAGTATGAGTGGAAGGATGAACAAGAGAATGCTTTTCAGATTTTGAAGAAGAAGTTGACTACCGATCCGATATTGTCACTACCTGAGGGTAATGATGATTTTGTTGTTCATTGTGATGCATCGCATCAGGGCTTTGGCTGTGTTTTGATGCAGTGAAATAAAGTTATTGCGTATGCGTCACATCAGTTAAAGAGCCATGAACAGAATTATATAACCCATGATTTAGAATTGGGAGCTGTTGTGTTTGCGCTTAAGATTTGGAGACAGTATCTTTATGGGGTCAAAAGTATGGTGTACACCGATCACAATAGTCTTCAACATATCCTTGATCAGAAACAGTTGAATATGAGGCAATGAAGATAGATTGAGACGTTGAATGATTATGATTGTAAGCTTTTATATCATCCGGGAAAGGCCAATGTTGTGGCTAATGCGTTAAGTCGTAAAGAGAGGACTGAACCTCATAGGTTTATAACCTTAAATATGACCATTCGAACAAACCTCGTAAGGCAGATTCTTGCAGCTCAATAAGAAGCCTTGAAGGAGGAGAATTTTGTAACGGGAAGGTCCGAGGCTTGAGTAAACAGTTAGAGGTACGAACCGATGGTACTCGGTATTTTGCGGGACGCCTTTGGGTTCCGAAGTTTGGTGCTCTGCGACAACTTGTTCTAGAGGAGGCTCATAAGTCTAGGTACTCTATTCATCCTGATTCAGGAAAGATGTATCATGATCTTAAGGAGCTATATTGGTGGCCTCATTTGAAGGCTGATGTGGCTACGTATGTGGCTAAGTGTTTGACCTGTGCTAAGGTTAAAGATGAACATCAGAACCGTCAGGACTTTTGGTGCAACTTGAAATTCCCGAGTGGAAGTGGGAAAGCATTACAATGGATTTTATTACGAAGTTACCGAGAGTTGTGGGTGGTTATGATACATTTTGGGTTATTGTTGACCGACTCACTAAGTCAGCTCACTTTTTGCCAATTATTGAAACGAATTCGATGGAAAAGCTTACTCGTTTGTATTTGAAGGAGATTGTTTCTAGACATGATGTTCCTGTATCTATTATTTCAGACAGAAACAGCCGATTTGTATCGAGGTTTTGGTGATCCTTACAGGAAGCTTTGGGAACTAAGTTAGATATGAGCACTGCTTATCATCCACAGTCAGATGATCAGAGTGAAAGGACCAATCAAACGTTGAAAGACATGTTACGAGCATGCATCATTGATTTTGGTACTGGTTAAAATAAGTACTTGCCACTGGCTGAATTTTCTTATAATAAACAGCTATCAAGCAAGTATTGAGGCGCACCTTTTGAAGCGCTGTATGGTAGAAAGTGTAGGTCTCTTGTCTGCTGGAATGAGGTTGGGGATGCTCAACTCACAGGTCCAGGAATTATTCATGAGACTACCGAGGTGATCGTACAGATTAAGGAAAGTTTGAGAACCACCAGAAGTCGGCAAAAGAGCTATGCCAATAAGAGAAGGAAAGATATTCAATTTCAGGTCGGTGATCGTGTTATGTTGAAGGTATCACCTTGGAAGGGCGTGATACGTTTTGGTAAAAGGTGAAAGTTGAATCCTCGTTTTGTTGGACTGTTTGAGTTTATTGAGAGAGTTGGACCAGCGGCATCTCGTTTGAAATTGCCACAAGAACTCAGTGTTGTTCACGACGTTTTTCATGTATCTAATTTAAAGAAGTGTTTGGTCGAGGCCGATGAAACTTTTCCTCTGGAGGGACTTCATGTTGATAAGCAACTACATTTTATTGAGGAACCTGTTAATATTATGGATCGAGAGGTTAAGACTCTTAAGCAGAGTAGAATCCCTATTGTTCGGGTTAGAAGGAACGCCGGACGCGGTCCCGAGTTCACTTGGGAGCGTGAAGATTAGATGAGGCAGAAGTACCCGCATTTGTTCCCAGATGCTGAGTCAACCCCTGCACCTGCTTAAATTTCGGGACGAAATTTCCGTAACGGGAAGGTACTGTAACGACCCTACTTTTTCCGTTATCTTTTGTCGTTAATTATTTAACGACCGTTAATTGTTATTCATGCCACGTCATTTCTATGACCTATATTATTATTTTTGTAATAATATATTAATTATTATGTGTTATATGAATATTTTATTCATATCTTAAATTGTACGTTTCTACTTGTCGCGGATTTCTATCCGGCGAATCTTTTCGGTTTTCAAACCAACGATCGAGCTTTTGAGATTTTTAAGTCCTAACTATCTTAAATATGATATTTTTATGTCATATGAATATATATAGTGTTTATATATTTTATTTGTCGCGTATATGTTATCTCTCCGAATATTTAATCGCGTAGTGGTATTTTCGTGTTTCGGGCTTCGTTCGGGCATTCGGGCCACAAGTAAATACTCATAGCATCAATTTGGCCCACAAGTGGGGCCCACCCTTCATATTTCAGCCGAAATCATCAAGGGGAGGGGGGTATTGTGCCAATTTTTGAAAGATTAGATTACATGATCAAAATTGGCTCATTTCTTTCATTTAACCTAATCATTTTTTTCTCTCTTCTCCCTCCTCCTATCCTCATGTTGCCATCACCACCACCATATACCATCATCATCATCTTCATTTTTCAAGCTTAAAGATTTAGGGCTTTTATCATTTTCGGATTCTACTCTTCGTTCTCTACGCGACTACATCCTTTGTTCTTCGATTGGGGTATATTCATGAACCCTAATTTTTCAATTTTTATTCATTCCTACTGATTATATATGTGTTTTGATGTTATTATGATAGTATAGCACTTGTGTATTGTTGTATTGATGATTGTATGCATAGAATCACTCGTTATTACATGTTTTCGGTTTGATTGATTGTGAACAGCAGACTATTCGACCATTCAGTAAACTTAACTGTTATAAAAGAGAAATTAAGGTGTCTAGATGAGTTCCTCTCATCAAGACATTAATTTTAGACTCCGGATTCATGTCGTTTCGATTCCCGGAGCCCTAGATATGATCAAAGTGGTATTTTGTTAAGATTGAAATGTGATATTAGTATGAACCAGGTTTGGTCCGACTTTGTGACCATATTTGGTGACTTTAGGGTGTGTTAGTGTGTTAGGATCAGTGATGGGACGAACTTTCATGTTCGGGTCATCTAAATCCGAGCCACGAATCACCCGTTGCGTCTAAAACATGATTTTGATTGAATTAAAGTTTCAAGTGATGTCTTGGCTGATCACCATGACTTGTGGGATGTTCTTGGTGTGTTATTGAGTGTACCGAAGTGTCAGGTGGTTTGATTAGGTGGAGATATATGTAAGGCTCGCCGAAAATCGACACACGGGGCTCAAGATACGACCCGATGAACTTTTGATTTAAAACTTGTGATTAATTATTAAACTTATTATATAAATAATGAATTTCATTATTATTTAATTACTTATGATATAAAAAGTAATTATTATAAGTTAAGACTTATGATGTATATTTATCATATCATTTAATTATTACTTATGATTTAATTAACATTTTAATTAAACTTATGATTAATAATACTTTTATTATTAATGGAAAATACTTATGATAAGTATTAAACTTATATTATAAGATTATTATTATAAGACTTATAATAAATATTAATTAATTATTATAAGGCTTAGTTATTATTTAATTATAATTTAATTATTAAATACTTATAATTTAATAATTATAATTAGAAACTTATGATATGATTAATAATTCATTATTAATTAATAATACTTATGACATGATTTAAAATTTATTATTAATTAATAATACTTATATTATGACTAATATTTAATTAATTAATTAAATACTTATGTTATATTAATTATATCATTTAAACTTATATTAACTTTAATAATTCATTTTAATTTAATTAAACTTATGTTATGACATAATTAGACATATTTAACTTTAATAAACATTATAACTTACATTATTATTACAACTTACACTTTTAAAATTAACGTTGACTATGTTTGACCAAGGTTGACTTTTGAGTTGACTTTCGGTTGATTTTGACTTTCAGTTGACTTTTGTTGACTTTCTAAAAATAGAAACTTTCCAAAAATAGAAACTTTCCTAAAATAGAAACTTTCCAAAAATGGAAACCTGCTAAAAATAGAAACTTTCTAAAAATAGAAAGTGTGTGTCCGTACGCTGTTCCGATCAAACCGATGCATGTTGAGTATTGTTCTATGACTACTTGCAACATGTACAATAGCTATCATACTAAGACTTAACCTAAGTTAGTTATTTATATCGACCTGCTTTATTTATATGTCGGCGTTGTGATCATTCCGGATCACTTTACTTCATTTGCTGTTCGCATATTTGTGTGGTTACTTCGTTTGCTATTAAGGTGAGTTATAGTCCCATTTTCTATTTTAACTCTTTTGGGATGAGAATACATGCAATTTATTTTATAACTTGGACACAAGTGGAAGTTGATTTAAATTATTCATTGTGAGTTGAACAAAAATATTCCCTAGTGTGGTAACTGTAATCACTGGTTTCTACTGGTGAACGCGAATCCTACGGATAGATTATCGGGTTTTGACAACCCCATTTCGAGCTAGTCGCGCTAGCAATTTATATTCGGAATGTTTAGTACTTCGTAATTTGTTGTAGATACACTTGTTCGGTGTATATTATTTATTGTGTTTGGCAAGGGTAAATAAATGGTTAAGTGGTTACCAGGTGGCTCACGGAAAATGGAGTAATGTTTTTATATGTTTTCTAGCATATAATTTTGTGGTCCAAAAAGGAGTTTTTATGTTTTCAAACATAAATTTTTACGGTTTAAATTAAATATTGTTTGCAATATTAAACCTATAATTCACTCAACATTTTTTATGACAGTTACTCGCATGTTTTATTCTCAGGTTCATGATTGATTGCTTCCGCTGTGCTTAGAGAGTCTGCATATTTATGATGGCAGCTTTTGTTAAACAGTAACTTGCATTCTATTTTGATACATTTTATAGTGGATGTTGTTGACTTTGTTTTGGTCAACTTTTGGTTAAGTAATAATGTATGGTTTTTCTAAACTTACATATTTTGGTAGATTTCCTTTATAGGAAATCATTTTTAAACAAAGAATGCAAGGTTATTTATTAAATTCATATAGAGTTATGATCAAGCTGTGGGACCAAGATAACGATGGTCGTCAAGTGTACTTTGACGGGTCGTTAAAACTGGTGATCCAGGAACCAAAACAGGTGATCCAAGCCACCAACTGGCGACTCACTTATGCTATAAATAGCATGCTTTCGACGTTCATTTCTTTCACTCAAAAACCTCAGAGCTCTCTCATTCGGAGTTTTCTCTTAGCTCCCTCCCTCTTACAACACACTCTTTCAAAGCTTAGGCTAGTTTATTACAAATTAGTGTAGGTTCTATAAGCTTTAAAGAAGTTGTCTATACTTCTTGAAGCGAGAGTTGGAGCTCTGTCTTATGTAATATTTGTCTATGAATAATACATAAGTGAATCACCATAATAGAAAGAATTGCAAAATCACCTATGTCATTGTAAGCCAAACTATTGCTATACTCATTACTTATTGCGATAAGATCTATATTTATAATTATATAATGATTATTTGTGTTGTTACAATAATTATTACAATATCGTTATTGTAATAACAATACGTAATATCCATGTAATATTCACCGTGTAAGCTGTTGAACATTAGATATATCTATCAAATAATAATATCTTTAATATATCTTTAAAGTCCTGAAGTATCAATCTATCAAAAACTTGGGAACTACTTTTTATATATATTTAAACTTGGTCAACTAAAATACTAGTTTAAGGTTTACACTTTCCAACTGTATGTGTGTTTAATGATTTACTTAAACTTAAACGTCAAACTTTACTAAACCCGTTAATTATCTTTGTTAACATCTCTGGTGAGAATGAAGTAGTTATATGTGGAAAATAATTACAGAAATGTGTGGCTAATGGTTAAGACAAACAGCTTGATTGAAATTGAGGTTTTTTGTTATCATACATAGGTCCATAAATAGGTTCAAGATATTGCACTCGCTTAAATTTTAACATCTAAAATAAGAACTTTACACAGTTGTAAAATATATTTTAAAGTAGTCCCCTATGACTACTCAAAGAATCTACTAAAATCTTTTCATTAAACACCGTCTTATTGGGGTAGCCTAAATTAAAGATCATCGGTATTCTCTGTTAGAAGGTGCGGTACGGGGCCAGGTAAGTCACCCTACACTCAGAATCACCCTTGGATTAAAGATTACTAGTGACATCCTTAATTGGAACCGGGCACATTCAGGAGGGCTTTAAGTTTACAACAAGTTTTAATAAACAATCTCTAAATTCAACCTCGATTGACCAAATAAAACTTCTAAAGATATACTATAAAAATTTGATTGTTATATATATATATATATAAAAATATATATATATATATATATATATATATATATATATATATATATATATATATATATATATATATATATATTAGTTATTAGTTATTAGTTAAGTACGTAGGTTGTAAATCAGAAAACGCAACACAAAAATATTAAGTATCTATATAAAGCCCCGAAAAGTACTGAAAAAAATATAATAAATTATTAACTTAAATTCTAATAAAGGACAACCTCATTTTTCTCGTCCATCTATTGAATCGTGTGACGACCCTAGGTTATACTTATGATATCTACCTGTTAGATAACTGTGAGTACAAGCCAAGGTCCTAGCAATTATAAATATTAATACCTCTGATGCACTCGTGCTACCGGTATCGCTCTTTAAGAAACTGAAAAGCCTAACTCTTCATACGACCAGAGAGATGCAACCGAGACCGACCATCGCGATAAAAGCTCGGGAGAATTCGCCCTACTCACCCCATAATTTACCATCCATCCACCATCAAAAGAAAAAGGTGGCCGCTTTCGGCGCATCAAGGGTGAACGAGCTACTGGTACAACGCTAACACTAAATTTTTTTAAACGCTGCTGATCGTTGTGGGGGGAAGACCAGGAAACTCATCCGGGAAAATCTCAAGAAATTCTCTTACAAGAGGCACGTCATCAATGCTCTTCTCTTCTGTTTCGATTTTCATCACATGTGCTAAAATGGCATAGCAACCATTTCTCAAAACTTTTGAGCTTTCAGACAGCTAATAAGCTTTAGCTTTAGGCTGCTCTTCTCCCCATAAACTATCAATGGCACTCCATTTTTTAAGGGATACGGTTAACCTTCTTAGCACACACACAACCGCTGCTTTCAACTTGGACAACCAGTACCAATTACTACAGCTAAACTTAAAAATTCTATTGATATGAGCTAATCTTCAAATGACCTACCCATTTAATTTAAGGTACATCCTCAAATTATCTTACCCACATTCACCTGTTTGCCATATGTCTGTTATATAGAATATTCAATGTCTATGATTGCTGATAGATTAATAATAACAACACTAAATCCTTTAGATATAAGACCTCTACTTAATATCAAACAATACTAAAACAACAACATTGTTGAGAAGAAACGTAATCCTGACTAACAACGAGGTCCATGCAAGCCTATTTGGCTGAAATAAGGATTTTTCTGTCATCAGCAAGTCCAGTATCTTTCCTATACGGGCACTTTCTCCTTAAGTTTCGAGGATGTCCGCATCTATAACAATTTCCAGGGTTAAGAAATTTTCAATCGAAATGGTGCCTACCAACATTTTCTTTGATTCATCTCAAATTCCTCACGTGACAATCTTGGAACTTCCATATAATTTACAGTAACATAAGCACGTTGGCTAGGCATCATTATATTATACAAATTCGTATTTCCATTTCAACTTAATCATGTAATCAACTCTTAATGTAGGTGTTTAGGTTTCAGAGGTCACGCACTAATGTCAGAATGTACAATTGCATTTCTTACAAAAATGTGCGGGTCTGAGTAAAGATTATATGTTCCCTTCCAGTTGTTCAAAATTAGCTCTCGTGTCAAGTGTGCATGTACAGGGCATGATATGGTATGTTTCCTCAAAACAAACATTAAGTCAAGTCACCAACGATATATATATATATATATATATATATATATATATATATATATATATATACATATATATATATATACATATATATATATATGTATATATATATATGTATATATATATATATATGTATATATGTATATATATATATATATACACACACACACACACATATATATATATATATATATATATAGACATATATATATGATATTACGGTTTCTTTAGGGTTTCTTTATTGGGTTAAGCCACAAATTGGCTATATAGTTTCACAAATGTCCCGATATCGCCCATATACCCATTTGCGTCCCACTGTTGTCTACAAACTTTCAAAAAATGTACCAATGTTAACAATTTGTTACCGGTTACCTGCTAAACCGGTAAAGTTAATTATTTAACTTTCTTTCATTTTATATGTCCCGATGTCACCCATATACTTTCAGTTGTGTTCCGATGTCGCCCATATACTTTCAGTTTCTGTTTTGATGTATCACCGATGTGTCATGAATACTTAGAAGTCACGTTATCAATTGTTTTCATTATAGGTAAAAAAGTATAATGGGCGACTGATATCGCTTAAAAAGTCAGTTACATTTGCTGTGGAATGAGGTAGACAAGCGGATCCCAGCAGGGTTCTAAATTTTTTATTTTTAAGTCCGGGGCTAGATCTTATTAGCACTTTTTAGGGTAGAAAGAGTAAGTTGACCTAGGGTCGTGTTTTTAAATGGTTTAACGAATTGAATTTCAAAGGGATAATTGTTCTTGGTTAAACTGTCTGAATAAAAGAGTAGTTTAAGTTTTTATCTAACAGGTTCCTAGATAATGGAAAAGTAAAAAGGTGGAAGAATATCGGAGTGTGCAGATCAAGGAAATGTTGTCCATGATATACGTCCATGCTAGGGAAAGGTAGTCATGAGGATGAGCCTTTAAATAGGATAGTATGGATCTGATCGGATGAGCCAATCATACAGTCCTACCAGTCTTCGAACTCTCAGAGTTCTCTTTGGGTAAAGGCTACATGTCACTAGGGTTGCAACTATCGGAATGTTTCTAAACCTAGGGAGTTATCCTTAGTTAAGCACTAGGTTCTGTCAGAAGTTGAGCTCTAATCCTAACACTAGTTATCTGTTAGGAAACAGAATAACGACATGCCATGTCGAGTGTACACAGTCATAATAGGAGGGGGCCTACCGGGCTAATTTAGCAACAACAGTAGAAACTAACTAACCTATCATCATTCTACAAAGATCCTACTACATTATTTATTATACAGTGTTACAAAGCTACGCTGATAATGATACATATAGGAATCTTCCAGATGCACTCGATATATAGTAAGACCAGTCCTAAAGCAACAATTAAACAAGAACATGCAATGGGAGATGGGGCATACAATTGGGTACAGCTAAGTGGATCATAACAGGCCCTAAGAGGTCTCCTTAGGTCAGTTATCAGGCATACTAGGTCATTCATGTCTCAATTCCTAGGTTTCGTCTCCCATAAGGTTGGGCCTCTCGGGAACACCGGCCATACCAAGTTCATAGATGCTTCGGGTAGATAATAAACGAGGGTCGTAGTCCTATGAAGTAGCTAATTTCATATGGGTAGAAAAGTCTCATTCACAACCTAGGTTGGTTAATCCCTAAGGTACTAGCATACATGCCTTACTATATTCAAGGTTTAGCGTAACAATAGTAAACGTACTAAAAAGTCATAATTACTCTAGCCTAGGTTTCTATCATGGCAACATATGAATACTCTAGCCTCGGTATCATAATTACTAAACCTACAAAATGAGTCATATACATGCCACTTTTGGCGATAAAGTTTGAACCTTTATGGGTTTTGGGCTTAATATCGGGGGTAAAAACGTGACTTTTTGAGCGATATCAAATTATCCAACACTTAGGCTTTGCTTGTCCTCAAGCAATAAAGATGGAATAATGGGTTTATTCTACTAGATTATGTATCTCATAATACCTCAACCTCTTTTATTTATGCCTAAAATCAGAAATTGGAACATCATTCAAACGTATTTGAAAAAGTTTCCAACTTTATGTTTTAAACGCAAGATTTTAGATTGTTTTCATGTTTGAAAAAGGCGTACTTCACAACTCTCTTCGTAAAGTAGAGTATACATGACCAAGCTTCTCACAACGGATCACTCATATCACTCAGGTCTTTAAGGTGTCATATTCTAATTGTATTGTCACTCAAAAGCCAGTCGTATAATGTTTATCATCATAGGCTTGTCCAAGAATTGATATCTCAACCGGTTAAATGAGGATGGACTAATTTCCTTCCTAATCAATCTTTCAAGAAAAGACAGGTTTAAAGGGTAGGATGACGGAGAAAGGTGAAGGTTTACGAGTGATGTTAAAGCAGAGGGGTACAAAATAGTTATATATTTTTTTTGCGAAATACTATTAAATACGATACAATTTTACACAAGTTATTTATTTATTTATAGAGTGGATAGACCTAAACCTTGCTACAACACTTATAGGCAGTGTACCTAATCGTAAAGTAGTGTAGTTTTTAGTAAGTCCGGTTCGTTCCACAGGGATACAGTAAACAAGTTTAACGCTATAATTATTTTAACCTATAATTATAATATATATATATATATATATATATATATATATATATATATATATATATATATATATATATATATATATATATATATATATATAGTATTATTATTATAAAAGGGGGTTTTACCGTTTAATGACCGGTTTGTTGATTTTATGTCTTAAGTCGCAGTTAAAACCTAATGTAAAATATTAAAAATAAATATAACTTAATTTAAAACGTAAAGTCAATGATGATAAATAAAATGCGATGACGATAAATAAAATTACGATAATTAAAAAGTACGATAATTAAAAGTGCGATAAATAAAATGACAGTAAATAAAATTGCGATGAGATATAAAATAAAGGAATTATGCTTATTTAAACTTCTGTAATCATGATGTTCGACGTGTTGATTTTTGTTTATTACCATGGGTTAATTGTCCTTTGTCCTGGATTATTTGATATGTCCATACGGTTTTGTCCATAATAGTCCATCAGTCATAAATATAAAGTGCGAGAGTCTTCGTCAAATTATCCTTATACCCGAAGTCAAATATTCTAACTAATTGGGAATTCGAACTGTAACAAGGTCTTAATACTTTTTTAATGAACACACCAGGTTATCGACTGCGTGTAATCCAAGGTTTTACTACTTTGTTAACAATTACACCAATTACCCTTGAATGTAATCCACCCCTGTTTCAACGAGTCCATTGACTATTAATCCATCCCCGTGTCCGGTAAAATGAACAATTATTTGTATTTATAGATATCCCGCCCACCGTACCCGATTAAGCGTATGTGGTTATATATAGATACGTCAAATTTTAACCTTTATATTAAATTAACGAGGTATCGTTTAGTTAATATAAAGCCCATTAATAGTCTATAGTCTAATTTCCACAAGTGTCGTTCTTTTGTCCAAACCCCAATTATGGTACAAAGCCCGATTACCCCGTCTTTAATATTTAGCCCAACATCACGATTACTTTGACTTAAATAAGCATAATAATAACTTAGCTATGAGACATTAATTTAAAAAGGTTGAACATAACTTACAATGATTAATAATAGCGTAGCGTTACACGGACAGAATTTTGACTTACACACTTACAACATTCGCTAACATAACCTTATTATTATTATTAATCTTAAATTAAAATTAAAATTATAAAATATATATATATATATATATATATATATATATATATATATATATATATATATATATATATATATATATATATATATATATATCGTGACAGAGAGAGATTGAAAAAGGAGTTAAAATTCGGCCAGAATTAGTTGTATTTAAAGAATGTGGCGTGCTACAGGAACTCATGCGACTGCATGAGTTTTGTTCTTCCAGGCCATGCAGTCGCATGGCCAGCTGGATCCAGCCCAAATGCTTTTGTTTGCTAGTTTGCCGACGGTTTTAATAAATATATATAATATATATATAATTTTAAGAATTATTTATATATTATATTATATTTATGTGCATAGTTGACTTGTAATTTTAGCTCCGTTGCATCGCGCGTTGAGAGTTGACTCGGGTCCCGGTTCCTTATTTTCGAACGTCCTTGCGTATAATTTAATATCTTATACTATGTGTTTCACGGCTCGTACTCTTGTAACTTTTAGACGTTTCTCATCAATAATTTGAACCACTTTGATTGTACTTTGTACTTTTTAGCTTTTTGGTCGTTTGCGTCTTCAAATCATCGAATCTGTCTTTTGTCTTCACCTTTTAATATTTAAACGAATATCACTTGTAAATGAAACAATTGCAACTAAATGCTTGTATTTCTTGAGAGATAATGCAATGAAATATATGTTCGTTTTTAGCATTATCAAATATTCCCACACTTGAGCGTTGCTTGTCCTCAAGCAATATTGTCTTGAAATAAAAATATACTTGAATCAGTTCTTTATTCTTTACACTTTGTACATCAGTGATTTCTATACGGCGGTATGAACAATGATAGTAATGATGTGGTTTACAGTCCCACATGACTATAAAAATTTAGATCCTTTAGGAAATTGGATCTTTATGAAAACATTTGATCTTTTGAAAATTCAATCTAGCTTTTACCCTAGATAAGTTTTCCGGAATAACCCTTTACCGGTGTTTGCAAAATGTTTGTGGGTTTTGTGGGTTTCAGATTTGAAAATTTTAGCTTAAAACTTGCGGTTTTGTGTCACCCACTTGCTAACCTTGTATTGGTAAAGCAACACGTCCAGTATACTTGCTCCATATATTACCTTTCGGTAAACTACCGTCCGGTTGTAAAGGAAGGCGTTGAACTAGCAACTATTAAGGCAATGTCCCGTGACATGCTTTTGATTATGGTCTATATCGTATTGAATACAATTACTATACTTTGTAGGAGCAATAGTAAAGATCACCCTATAGTTTTTCGGTCTGGCACAAAGTCCTTTCTTTGACCATGCTATGCAAACACCGTTCTTACGGTTGACACCCGATTTGGTTCAGGTGACCTAATGAATTCCAGGTGAATTCCTAGGATTTTACGTTCAATGGTAATGAACGCATTGCAAATGGGTTTTCAGAAAACAAATCGGTTTGTAATTTGATCAAAATATTTTCTCGTTCAAGCTCGAGTTTAGATATCATTGAATTTCATGAGTTTGAATTCTCAATCTTTAAGGTCAATCTCAAGGATTGAGTAATCTCAGTCTTAAAAGCTGATTTTTGATCTTTAAGGAGATTATCCTTTCTGGGGATCTGATTCATTAGTCTTATAAGCTAATTTGCATGGTGCCCCCCATTGTACGAGACAGATCCTCTCATGGTTAGGATAAGTCTGACCACTTGGCGACCCTGTTTGATGCTGAGGTCCGTGGATTTCCAGCTGATTTTCGAGAAAACTTTTCAAGGTTTTTCGTAGATTCTACAACTGGTCTGGACGACAACTTCCTGACCTAAATCAAGAAGCGCGTGTCTTTTTCTCTCGGAAGACTTTACTTCCTTTTAAATTTCATCTATATTACAATAAACTAGGTAAAACTGATTAATATCGTCCAAAACAAAAGTATCTTCAATTATTTGTAAAAAAATATGTGACATATGTTCTAAATAACTTGGTAAATTTTTCCCACACTTGGCTTTTATTTTCCTTTCTTTGCCTTTTTATTTGCCTTTATTTCATTTTAAATGAATTCTAACATTTTGGGTTGTTTCTCAATTTATGTCCTTTACGAGGTAACAATAATTTCCGTGTTAACACCTAGTTTTATCATTCATAAATACGTATAAACATGATTTTGAGTTCATTTAGTTAAAAATTTTGAAAATTTTTACTAGAATTGGGTAGTCAATATATAAGAATAGGGCTGTTCTTTATTATCAGAGAGTACTAGATTCTAATACAACTACTGCGTTACTAGTATTTTTAATGGTAACCAAGTGTTTAAATTTAAAATTTTAAAAATCTGAAAGAATTTAACCCCTTCCCACACTTAAGATCTTGCAATGCCCTCATTTGCAAGAAATCATTAACAATTTAAATTATTGAGGGCGATTAGCGTAGAAAAATGATGAAATTTTACCAAAGTTTCCAAACATATTGTTGTTTATGTTGAATGATAAATGGTGCACATCATTTGTTCATTCCGTCTTGTTGTTACATCACATTTATTTTTCATTTTGTCGTCAAAATTAGTAGCTTTTGCTGAACTTAATGACAGTCTTTGAAAGTTCGCTGTTTTACCATGTTGTGTACAATTGACAATATACATACATACAAATAATAACATGCATGGTAATTTGAAATGGGACTTAACATCCCACTTTCAAATCAAATATGAAATATTAGTAACAAAATAAAAAAATGTTAAATAATTTCATAAAAGTATCACAAAATTATATGTTTTAAACATAAGTAAACAAAAATAATAAAAGCTAAAAATAACCAACGAGAACTGTATCAATCTGGATAGGGGTTCCAGTTCATGTCGTCGGTCGGGTTCCACGGTTGGTTATAGGTGTACTGATAGGCTTGGTTGGGGTCGTAGAGAGTAAATGGTGGTCGCATATCTGGTTGGTGTGGCGGATAGTAAGCAGGTCGGGTCGGTACGTAGTTATTTGGTACTTGAGGTGATAGCTGGCTCATGATCTGATGATGATGATAGTACCATCTATCATGCTGTCATTACCTGGAATGCTCGTACATATTCTCAGCGTGTCACTGCTCGAACTGACTATGTCTAGCCTCGTTTGTCATTTCTACCTCATCTATATGCTGGTAAACGTCAGTAACAGCCTCCCTAATGACATCCCTAATGGCATCCGCTTCCTCCATTTCCTCATCTGAACCTCTCTCTACCTATGGATGACGACCCTCATATGGTACTGCCTGATTGCGTCTGCTCTTTAATACCTTTGCACCTTGATAGACCCGCAATCCTAAAGTCTCAACCTGTTCCCTACACACCATCAGTGGACCCCCTTGTTCCCTATCTACGCCTAAATACTCTCCAATGAGAGTAACAAAAATATCTCCTCCTATTATTACCCCGTCCTGTATTCCTTCCACCATTTTGGACAGATAAAAACCAACATATTAGGGAATATTAACAAAGCTTCTAGTGTTTCGAATACACTTAAGGTAAAATAAATCGTGTAGAGTCATTTTCTCCTTGTTGTTACCTCTTTGTGTAATCGAGTTTGCTAAGAATCTATGTATTATACGAAGTTCGGCTTTGTTAATATCTAAATAGGAGTGTCTTCCTCCCCGCGTAAAAATATTATAAATTGACATACGCCTCCAGAAGGCGTCAGCGTCAAAATTCCTATCTACCCTTTCACCATGAAAAATCAAATTTGTACAATCAGGTAGTAGTAATTCAGAAGGAATGTAAATCTGTAAAGCCCTGGCCATGTCCAGCATGGACATCCTATACATCCTACGGCCAAGTAAAAATCTAAGAAAATTCCTATCGTCTAACCTAACTACATCCGTATCAAGTGATATAGTACTCATAATCTCAACACACCATTCTTTATATACAGGTGTACGAATTGTGAATAAACGTTCCCAATCGGGAAAAGAAGAGTTCTCATACCTTTGGATCAGATGCTGCCTAACTGAGTTAGCTAGTTGGACCCTTTCCAAATGCTCCCAATCGATTTCCCTCGGTACTTCTACATTTTTCGGTACCAAATTAAATTTGTTACTTTGGTACGTCGGGTAATCTCTCCAGCTTCGTGTAAATCTCAAATTGGGATGCAACTGTTCTTCATGAATCGTTGGGTATTCTATTATTGGATGAATCAGAAATTGTACGTAGGCATTAACATATTCTTGTTGCGGATCATAATACGGTATGTGTTGATCATTATGATATTGTTGTTCCTGTTGTTGTTCCTGTTCCGGTTCTGGTTCATATTGTGGCTCATATTGCATTTCTGGCTGTGGTTCGTTTTCAGGTTGTCTGGATGATGATGCACCGCCAGATTCGGTATATTTCTGCAAAACACATTTAACACAAAATTTGTGCATCCAAATATGCATTAGTGTTAGCAAAATAACAACTTGAAACAATTACAATGACATGTTTAATGCATATTAAACTCATGCTCATTTTCATATTTTTATCAATTCTACGCTTTTTCAAATAAGCATATATGAAAATGTTTACAACGTTTATAAGCATTCAACTCAAATATTATGTCAAAATAATCATTACTAGCAATTAAACAAGTTTCAAATGACATTTATATCAAATTAATCAAGTTCATGAATTTTAGACTTAAAAAATCCACTTTAATTCTCAAAAATCATGTTTAGGATCAATGTTTGGATCATTTAGCTACGTAAACATGTTACACTACTTAATTTAGCAATAATTCATGACAAAAATCGGCCATAACCCGTTTATATCAAAAAGCCCCAAATTACTCAAGAACATAAACCCTAGATTTCTAAAAATTTTGAAGTTTTTGGCTTCAAATCATGTTAAATAGCATCAATCTAGGTTATACATGCATTAACAATTTAACTCTAATTACCAAATTTGTTACTCTAATGAAACAAATAATTAATTAAATTTTAAAAAATTTTGTTTCTTTTTAGGATGAGGGCGTTTCGGATCGTTGTCCTAGTTCGTCTCTCAACAAAATTTTAAATTTTTTTACTTTAAAGCGTTGTTTTAAAAGCAAAGATTTTTGGATTTTTTAATGTTTTTTGCATACTTTAATTCAATAAGATTAAAAATAATGATAATAAAATTTCTCGTCCCGCCCTCGGGTAAAGCAATTTCGGTTCAACGACCTAGTCTTCAACTCACGACGAATTTTAAATATCAAATTTTTAACTTAATGAAATAAAGTATATATATTTTTTTTTAATTCACACCAAACTTAAATTTAAAATGCATAAAATTAAAAATTCATATAAATATCATTAATATTTTGATACATTAATTTTACAAACTTATATTAAAAATATTAATTTTTAAAATATATAAAAACTTAAATATATTGATTTTAAATTTTACTATATTAATTTAATATTAATTTAAAAAAAAGGTAAAAATTAAAATTAAAAATCTTTTTGGTCTTTTATCCCACTTTAATCAATCAAATATTATCAAAAATATACGCCCCTCTTTTCGGTAAAGTAATTTCGGTTCCATAACCTAGTTTTACTCCTGACGAATTTCTGAAATATTTTGGATTGATTGATTAAAGATATTTATACCTTAAGAATAAAGGGTAAATTTCGCAGTGATGTAATAAATTTTTGTATGATATCAATAATTTCGGTTTCGCATACCTAATTTTATTGAATATCAATTTAATACTTTATAGCAAACAATTCAGCGTTATTATCGAAAGGTTAAAAGGAATAAAAACAAATAAAAACTGTACATACTTACCTGTGAGATAGAATTCTCAGAGACCTACTTTAGCTGACTCATAGGAGAGTCGTGTGATTTGGTTTTCCATAGCTATATAAGCGTAACCTCGATTCTTCAATAACTTTTCTTCTAAACATATGAACGGTCCTTCTCTGCATAGAGTAACAAATTTGGTATTTGAATATGTTTGATTGTTCGAACATTTACCTTCGTGTGATAATTTTCCGCATTTATGACTTCTATCAAGATGTCGTGCTCTTCTTTTTGTTGTGGATTTTGATTTTCCTTTACCCAAATGTGTCTTATGATGATCTTTCCTGAGTTCTTTCCTCACTTCGTCCATTTTGCCTCTTATGAATGATACCAGTTCACTCAGGAAAGTATTATTATTACGTTTAGTAATCATAGCGTGTAGTAGTACACCATGGTTCAGATCAAAGGAATTCTTCATCTCGTAAAACCTAAAAGAAATAAAAATTCAGAATGGAGGGAGAAGACTAGTTCTTTAGGGTCTGCTAGGGAAAGACCATTCGGATTCCATTCTCGAGAACTACACTAAAACAGAATATCTAACTCTAACAGAAATACATATTATCCTTAAAAAGATTTGATTCTCCCCACACTTAGTTAGCTGTGGTGTCAAAATTATGATTAACTTCGTTTTCAATTGGACTATCAACAACTTGTATATCTCTGACTTTTGCTTCAAGCTAATTGTTGATTTCCTCTGTAACTTTCACAAATTCAACTGACATTGCCTTTTCTTTAGGCGACAAATTGGATACTAATCGGTTACATAACTTAAAGTTCCCCTTAATCCTAGCATCTTGAATCCGTTTATAAAGTTTCTTCGTTGAAAAGTTAAAAACGGGTTCATCTAATTTCGTATCAACAACGGGGTTCTTTGTTATCAGGTCATCATTGGTTGTTGCTTCATCTTCCCCATACTTAGGCGTTTTTATTGGTTCAACAGTTTTGGTTGGTGGAGATCTAAACTTTCGTTTCACAAAGGTGACCGATTTGTCACCATCCCTTAGTGTCATTCTACCTTTTCTTACATCAATGAATGCCTCGGTGGTTGCTAAAAATAGGTGACCTAAAATTAGAGGAATATCAATATCTTCCTCCATATTAATAACTATGAAGTTTGCAACAAAGGTCAAACTTACCACTTTAACAAGTAAATTGTTTGCTATTCCAACGGGGTGTTTAATGATTTGATCAAGTAATTGAACACCTATTCTGGTTGGTCTTAATTTACCCACACCTAATCTTTTGTATAAGGAAAGAGGCATAACATTTGCACTTGCTCCTAGATCTGCGAGTTCATTATACATAGCACCATCGTTAAGCAAGCAAGAAATGATAAATTCACCTGGGTCTCCTACTTTAGTATGTAGAGTTGGTTTGTTAACCTTTTCCAAGTGATCTTTTCTTGGTTCTTTCACTTCTACTTGAACTTCTTGTTCACATTTTTCTTCGTTTCTTGGAATGGGAGGTTTGTATAGGAATTCTTCTTCATCACTCCAATTTGAAGCTTCCCCGTCTTCCAATTTTGGTTTTTCATATGTTGTTGATAACATATTTATGTTTTTATTCTGAGGGTTTTCTTGGGTTGTGAAATTATGATTGACTTCATTGTCAACTTCAATCGGACCATGTATGTAATGTTTAACTCTGTGACCATTAACTTTAAATTCAATCTCATTTGAATTTATTAACTCTATTGTTCCATATGGAAAAACTCTTTTGACTATGAATGGTCTAGACCATCTTGATTTCAATTTTCCAGGAAATAACTTGAATCGTGAATTAAAAAGAAGAACTTTGTCTCCCTCTTTAAATTCTTTTGAACTTCTGATTCTTTTATCATGCCATTTCTTCGTTCTTTCTTTATAGATTAACGAATTTTCGTATGCTTCATGTCTTAATTCTTCTAATTCGTTTAGTTGACTTAACCGTAGACGTCCGGCTTCATGTAAATCAAGATTACATGTCTTCCAAGCCTAAAATACTTTGTGCTCAATTTCTACTGGAAGATGACATGCTTTTCCGTAAACGAGTTTAAAAGGCGTTGTTCCAATTGGAGTTTTGTAGGCTGTTCTAAAAGCCCAGAGTGCATCCTCCAATTTCATGGACCATTCCTTCGGATTTGATCCTATGGTTTTCTCTAGAATACGTTTTAATGCTCGGTTGGTATTTTCAACTTGTCCACTTGTTTGTGGATGATAAGCGGTTGAGATTTTATAAGTTACTCCATATCTTTTAAGAACTTTCTCAAGTTGATTATTACAAAAATGAGTACCCCGATCACTTATTAAAGCTTTCGGTGTTCCGAACCTAGCAAAAAGACGTTTTAAGAAGTTGCCTACAACTCGTGCATCGTTAGTTGGGAGAGCTTGTGCTTCCGCCCATTTAGATACATAATCAATAGCAACGAGAATGTAGAGATTATTATGAGATTTTGGAAATGGACCCATAAAGTCAATACCCCAAACGTCAAATACTTCACATACTTGAATGACATTTTGTGGGATTTCATCACGTTGACTTATTTTTCCGACCCTTTGACATGCATCACAGGATTTGCAAAGAAGGTGTGCGTCTTTGAAAATTGTAGGCCAATAGAATCCAGCGTCATAGACTTTTCTTGCTGCGAGTTGAGGCCCATAATGCCCTCCTGTTGGTCCTGTGTGATAATGGTTTAAGATTTGACTAGCTTCATCTCCGAATACACATCGGCGTATTATTCCATCGGGACAACTTTTAAACAAATGTGGATCTTCCCAAAAATAGTGTTTTATATCACTAAAGAATTTCTTTCGTTTTTGGTACGACAACCCTTTTTCAAGGAATCCACATACTAAGTAGTTTGCATAGTCTACAAACCATGGAATTTCATTATAATCTATCTTCAATAGATATTCATCAGGAAAGTTCTCTTGTATGGCCGATTCATTTAGAACTTCTAATTCAGGATTTTCAAGATGAGAAAGATGATCAGCGGCGAGATTTTCTGCTCCCTTTTTGTCTCGGATTTCAATATCAAATTCTTGTAAGAGTAAGATCCAACGGATTAATCGTGGTTTAGCATCTTGTTTTGAAAATAGGTATCTAAGAGCAGAATGGTCGGTGTAGACCACCGTTTTAGCTAGAACGAGATATGAACGAAATTTGTCAAAAGCAAAGACAATAGCAAGGAGTTCTTTTTCAGTAGTTGTGTAATTCGTTTGTGCTCCTTGTAACGTCTTACTAGCGTAATAAATAGGTTGAAATCATTTTTCAATCCTTTGTCCTAAAACGGCTCCCATTGCAAAATCACTTGCATCGCACATAAGTTCAAATGGTAGATTCCAATTTGGAGTTATCATGATCGGCGCATTAATGAGTTTTTCTTTAAGAATATTAAAATATTTGATGCATTCATCTGAAAAGATGAATGGAGCATCCTTTTCTAGGAGTTTATTCATAGGAGTGGCAATTTTAGAAAAATCTTTTATGAAACGTCGGTAAAAACTGGCATGCCCTAGAAAACTCCTAACTCCTCTAACATTGGTGGGGTGTGGAAGTTTAGCAATTACATCTACTTTAGCTCTATCCACTTCAATTCCTTCCTTTGAATTTTATAACCAAGAACGATGCTTTCTTTAACTATGAAATGGCATTTCTCCCAATTAAGAACTAGATTTGATTGCTCCCATCTAATAAGCATTCGTTCAAGATTAACTAGACATGATTCAAATGTATCACCGAAGACTGAAAAGTCATCCATGAAAACTTCCATGCATTCTTCTATCATGTCATGAAAAATCGCCATCATGCACCTTTGAAAGGTTGCAGGGGCGTTGCAAAGTTCAAATGGCATGCGTTTGTAAGCAAAATACCATAAGGGCACATGAACGTGGTTTTCTCTTGGTCCTCGGGTGCTATTGGAATTTGAAAATATCCAGAGAAACCATCAAGAAAACAATAGTAACTATTCCCGGCTAATCTTTCCAACATTTGATCAATGAAAGGTAAGGGAAAGTGATCTTTTCTGGTGGCGTCATTTAATTTTCTATAATCAATACAAACACGCCATCCTGTTACAGTCCTAGTAGGAATAAGCTCATTTTTTTCATTTGTGATGACAGTCATGGCACCCTTCTTAGGTACGCATTGAACTGGGCTTACCCATGGACTATCAGGGATTGGATAAATTACACATGCATCTAGCAGTTTAATAATTTCTTTCTTAACAACATCTTACCTATTAGGATTTAGTCTTCGTTGGCATTGCACATACGTTTTATGGCCCTCTTCCATAAGGATTTTATGTGTGCAATACGAAGGACTTATTCCTTTAATATCATGAATCTTCCATGCAATAGCTGGTTTATGAGCTTTTAGCACAGAAATGAGTTGAGATTTTTCATTTTTCGTAAGAGAAGACGATATTATTACAGGTAATTCAGATTCACCATGTAAATAAGCATATTCCAAATGGTTTGAAAGTGGTTTTAACTCTAATGTCGGTGGTTCTTCTATCGATGATTTATATCGATATCTGTCTTCTTCTTTTAACATTTGAATTTCTTCTGTTGTTGGTTCATATCCATTAGCCATGAGTGCGGCTAACATTTCAGCTTCATCAATTGGTTCAGTTCTTTCTCCTAAAGAACATTCTCCTGTTCCTTGTAATTCTGAAAATTCTTCTAACAATTTTGCATGTGAATCTATAGTTTAAATGTAGTAACATGTATCATCTGCAGATTGCGGTTGTTGCATGGCTCTATCAACAGAAAAGGTAACACTCTCGTCCTCTATACTTAGGGTCAATTTCTTACCAAACACGTCTATTATTGCTTTAGCAGTGTTTAAGAATGGTCTTCCTAATATAAGAGGAACTCGAGAATCTTCTTCCATGTCCAGAATAACAAAATCTACTGGAAATACTAAAGTACCAACTTTAACTAGCATGTTCTCCATTATCCCTCTAGGATATTTTACTGATCGATCAGCTAGTTGTATGCTTATTCGTGTTGGTTTCAATTCTCCAAGGTCTAGTTTAGCATATAGTGAATACGGCATTAAATTTATACTAGCACCTAAGTCTACCAATGCTTCTATTGAACTAAGACTACCCAGAAAACATGGAATTGTAAAACTTCCTGGATCAGATAATTTTTCTGGTATCTTATTCAACAGCACTGCAGAACAATTAGCATTCATTAGAGTTCTTCCATTTTCTTTCTATTTGTGATTAGATCTTTCAGAAATTTAGCATATCTAGGCATTCCTGAAATCACATCAATAAAAGGAAGATTTACATTTATTTGTTTAAACATATCCAAGAATTTGGATTGCTCGGCTTCAAGTCTTTCTTTTCTCATTTTACTTGGGTAAGGAAGTGGTGGTTGGTATGGTTTAATATAAGGTTTAGCCTTAACTGTGTTATCTTTATTAACCTTTTCAACTACCGGTTCTTTTTCTTTTTCTTGCTCAGATTGTGGTTCTTGTGTAGTAGGAGTAGAGTCATCAGAAATTACAGGTATTTCAGGTGGTTTAAGTGTAATACCACTTCTTGTGGTAATGGCTTTAGCTGTTTCATTCCGGGGGTTAGCATTGGTATCGCTAGGTAGACTTCTCGGTTTTCTTTCACCTATCAACCTTGCTAGGTTACTTACTTCTTGTTCCAGATTTTGGATTGAAGCTTGTTGATTTCTAAATGCTTGGGTATTTTGTTCATTGGTTTATTTCTGAGATGTGAAAAATTGAGTTTGAGATTCAACTAGTTTCGACATCATGTCTTCTAAATTTGGCTTTTTATCATCGGTTTGTGGTGGTTTATTTTGAAAAATAGGTCTTTGCTGATTGTAAGTATTATTGGATACTTGCCGATTGCTAGGACCTTGTTGATTGTTGTATGTAACATTTCGGTTATAATTCTGATTTTGATTGTAGATTGGTCTTGGCGGTTGATAATTATTCTGATAATTATTTCTAGGCCTTTGGTTCATGTATGAAACATTATCTCTTTGTTCCATTGTTTGTTCAATACTGAGACAATCTTTTGTCAAATGTGGTCCTCCACACTGCTCACAACTAATTCGTATTGAGTGAATATCTTTAGTCATCTTTTTCATTCGTCTCTCGACAGCATCTATCTTTATGGAAATGCAATCGAAGTCATGGCTAGAATCGGCTCTAGCCGCTTTAGATGATCTAACGATATATTTTTCTTGGTGCCACTCATGTGAGTGGGAAGCAGTGTTATCAATAATTTTGTAAGCTTCAGTTGCGGTTTTCTTCATAATAGAACCACCAGCTGCTATATCGATGTCTTTGCGTGTAGTGATGTCGCATCCTTGGTAGAATATTTGTACTATTTGATAAGTGTCTAAACCATGTTGCGGACATCCTCTCAACAACTTTCCAAATCTTGTCCATGCCTCATATAGAGTTTCATTTGGCTTTTGTGTGAACGTAACGATTTCTCCTTGAAGTCTCACGGCTTTAGATGTCGGAAAGAATTGTTTAAGAAATTTTTCAACTAAAACATCCCATGTATCAATCGCCCCTTCAGGTAACGATTCTAACCAATCTTTGGCTTCTCCCTTTAAAGTCCAGGGAAATAACATGAGATATATATGTTCATCCTCCACTTCTTGGATTTTAAATAGAGTACAAATTCTATTAAAGGTACGAAGATGTTCATTTGGATCTTCCTTCGACGCACCACTAAATTGGCATTGATTAGTTACCATGTGTAGGATTTGTCCTTTTATTTCATAATCTGGCGCATTAATGTCTGGTTGAGTAATTGCGTGACCTTGGCCAGTGCGTTTAGCTCTCATTCGGTCTTCCATACTTAGAGGTTCTAGATTTTCCATGATTGAATTTGTTGAATCTGAATCACTAGAGGATTCTGACTTAATGGTTTCTTCCTCCACAATTTCTGGATGAGTGATTTATGGTTCAGGAGGAATGATTAGTGGTTCAGGATCTCTGAATTGTCCCTGAATATCCTCCGGATTCTCAATTGTGAGGTCGGGTTCAAAAAATGGATTATCGGAAATTTGAATTGGAGTACTTGGTCGACTAGATGACGATTCTAAAGAAAAATCAACGGCAATAATATTGGCTAGATGTCTTGATCGAGTTACAGGTGGTGAACGTATGAAAGGTGGTGAACGTTTTGCTCGGTGCATTCACTGAATATTCTATTAGTTATAAAAGTTAAAAAAAATTATATAAGTTATCAAATTAATAGACTTTTTTGATTTTGCCCACGTTTCGAATAGCCAATAGATGCAGCAGGTAGCCAGGACCCTTTAAATCAGAAGCCCACAACTCACTACTAATAAATCCAACTATTACTACGAACCAGAAAATTTTGGATGTCTATCAATTTAACCACTTAAAATAATTTTTCGTTTTGAAATTTTAGAGATAAAAATCTATGTCCTAAAAACTAGAGCGTCGAGAAATAAGAAAGAAAAAGAGTGTGTCGAAAAATGTTGAAAAATAAAAGGTCGAAAAACAAATATCGAAAAACAAACAGTCGAAAAATAAAAATAAGAAAATAAGCGTCGAAACTTAGAATTCTAAAAACTAAAAATTAAAACTTAGGTCTAACGATATTAAAGCTTAAAAGGAATTCTATATCCAAAACGGTAATAACTTAAAAGTCACTAAAATCTATAAAATATTAAGGCGATGAGCGACGTCGTAAAATTCTAAAGCGCCTAAGTCTTAATCTAAAGAAAAAGCACTTAAAGGATTTTACGGCAAAGCCTAAAAACTTAGAAATAAAAAAAAATAACTACAGCAAAAACTATATCTTAAAACTAGTTACAAACGATAAATATTATCAGAGTTACGAATTAAACGATAAAAATATACAAAATGTAAAAATAAGCTTAAAGTTATAAAAATACAATTTTTATAAAAATATTATTTTTATATTATATTTTATAAAAGTATTAATTTATATATTAATAAAACTAATTATAACTTAAAAATACAAATTAAATAATAACTAAACTAAATTATTATTAAAATAAACCCTAATTAGGTAATTAATAATAATAATAATTAATTAACTTAACCCTAATTCGGTTGTCCTAGGTTTCAGACGTGTCAGACCTCACCATGCAGTCGCATGGATTTGAAGCTTTCGGTTCATGCGATCGCATGGGCCTTAATTTCGGATCACAAATTGGGCTGCTAAAGTACCCGGCCCGATTATTTTTACTTTTTTTTTCTGTTTTATATTTTTGTAAAATATTTATATAAAACTTATAAATAAGAAAAATTTACTTATTAGTTTTTATAACTTTTCACAATAAATAGAAATATAAACTTTTTAAATTTAACTAAACTTAAAAATATAGATATATATTTTTCTTTTTCTTTTATATTTTTGATTGTATTATATAAAACGTATTTTTATAAAAATGAATTAAAGCTTAATAAAAATCTTTTTTTTTTCTTATAGCGTTTCGCTTTCGGGTCCCCGGAAGCGGCGCCAAAAATACTTGATGTTATGCGAGGTGTATATGAAATAGTTATATTTTTGTTGCGAAATACTATTAAATACGATACAATTTTACACAAGTTATTTATTTATTTATAGAGTGGATATACCTAAACCTTTCTACAACACTTATAGGCAGTTTACCAAATCGTAAAGTAGTGTAGTTTTTAGTAAGTCTGCTTCGTTCCACAGGGATACAGTAAACAAGTTTAACGCAATAATTATTTTAACCTATAATTGTAAATATATATATATATATATATATATATATATATATATATATATATATATATATATATATATATATATATATATAAAAGTAGTATTATTATTATAAAAGGGGGGTTTACCGTTTAATGACCGGTTTGTCGATTTTATGTCTTAAGTCGCAGTTAAAACCTAATGTAAAATATTAGAAATAAATATAACTTAATTTAAAGCGTAAAGTCAATGACGATAAATAAAATGCGATGACGATAAATAAAATTGCGATAATTAAAAAGTACGATAATTAAAAGTGCAATAAATAAAATGACAGTAAATAAAATTGCGATGAGATATAAAATAAAGGAATTATGCTTATTTAAACTTCCGTAATCATGATGTTCGACGTGTTGATTTTAGATTATTACCATGGGTTAATTGTCTTTTTTCCTGGATTATTCGATATGTCCATACGGTTTTGTCCAAAATAGTCCATCAGTCATAAATATAAAGTGCGAGAGTCTTCGTCAAATTATCCTTATACCCGAAGTCAAATATTCTAACTAATTGGGGATTCGAACTGTAACAAGGTCTTAATACTTTGTTTAATGAATACACCAGGTTATCGACTGCGTGTAATCCAAGGTTTTACTACTTTGTTAACAATTACACCAATTACCCTTAAATGTAGTCCACCCCTGTTTCAACGAGTCCATTGACTATTAATCCATCCCCGTGTCCGGTAAAATGAACAATTATTTGTATTTATAGATATCCCGCCCACCGTACCCGATTAAGCGTATGTGGTTATATATAGATACGTCAAATTGTAACCTTTATATTAAATTAACGAGGTATCGTTTAGTTAATATAAAGCTCATTAATAGTCCATAGTCTAATTTTCACAAGTGTCGTTCTTTTGTCCAAACCCCAATTATAGTACAAAGCCCAATTACCCCGTCTTTAATATTTAGCCCAACATCACGATTACTTTGGCTTATATAAGCATAATAATAACTTAGCTACGAGACATTAATTTAAAAAGGTTGAACATAACTTACAATAATTAATAATAGCGTAGCGTTACACGGACAGAATTTCGACTTACACACTTACAACATTCGCTAACATAACCTTATTATTATTAATCTTAAATTAAAATTAAAATTATAAAATATATATATATATATATATATATATATATATATATATATATATATATATATATATATATATCGTGAGAGAGAGAGATTGAAAAAGGAGTTAAAATTCGGCCAGAATTCGTTGTATTTAAAGAATGTGGCGTGCTACAGGAACTCATGCGACCGCATGAGTTTTGTTCTTCTAGGCCATGCGGTCGCATGGCCAGCTGGATCCAGCCCAAATGCTTTTGTTTGCTAGTTTGCCGATGGTTTTAATATATATATATATATATATATATATATATATATATATATATATATATATATATATATATATATATATATAATTTTAAGAATTATTTATATATTATATTATATTTATGTGCATAGTTGACTTCTAATTTTAGCTCCGTTGCGTCGCGCGTTGAGAGTTGACTCTGGTCCCGGTTCCGGATTTTCGAACGTCCTTGCGTACAATTTAATATCTTGTACTTTGTGTTTCACGGCTCGTACTCTTGTAACTTTTAGACGTTTCTCATCAATAATTTGAACCACTTTGATTGTACTTTGTACTTTTTAGCTTTTTGGTCGTTTGTGTCTTCAAATCGTCGAATCTGTCTTTTGTCTTCACCTTTTAATATTTAAACGAATATCACTTGTAAAAGGAACAATTGCAACTAAAAGCTTGTCTTTCTTGAGGGATAATGCTATGAAATATATGTTCGTTTTTAGCATTATCAATGAGGTAGGGGATTTCATTCAATCTTTTAGATATTCGATAGATTTAAATTTCTTGGGAATAACCTTTTTCTTTAGTAAGATAGAACTCTATTTTTGGTGAAGAGTTTTCGGAGAGGAGCGCGATTTTCGCGAAGATTTTGTCTAGAAGTTTTTTTTTGCAAGAGGGCTCTACTGGGTCACAACTTCTTTTTCGGGGTTTTTCTATGCCTTTATTACAGACTTTGCTCTTTCATCATCATTTTTTTTGCATCACTTCTTCATGACTTTTGTCTACCTTTCTTGTGCCCAGAGAGACGATGGTATTTTTACCAAAAATAGGCCTTTGGCCTATCAAAAACAATCTGGAATTCAAAATTTTTGACAGGTGTTTTGAAGTAAACTTGATCTATCTTTTTCTAAGATTTTTTGAAATGAGAAAGGAATGAAAGTGATTGGGTTACGTATTTTGGGGGTGAATTTGGGTGAAAATTTTATGATTCATCAACTCTTTTGAGTGAGTAGGTCGGTTTAAGCATTTGAAAGTGGAAACGGAAATGTAAGGTTTTTGTCTTCTCTATTCAGAATGGTTTTGGAAAGAGGATCGCACCTACACCACGTATGGCGCTCATTAACCATTGGTTTTGAAACGTATATCAAGGACAAGTTCTAATTCGAACCGTATACCAGCACGCTCATCAAACGAAATAGCAAAATATTGTAGATTTGATGGTTCTTACAATTAGGGGTGTACGTTAGGGCCGTTTATGGTTTAATTAGTGTAATCGGTTTGGGTTAATCGGTTTTTCAAAAAAAATAATGGGTACCAATAACCAAACCAAACTTACAAAAACCAAACCAATCCGACCATATATGATATCGGTTTATTCGGGTCGGTTCTCCACTAAACCATACTAAAACTCGGGATAAAAATGTAATCGATGAAAATTTATATAATGGAACTTATGTACACCTAACACTTTTCCCCTTTGTTCTGTATATGGTTAATATAGTTGGGAACTTTCACAAACAAGGTTAGTATATATGGGAAACAAAATTAGGGTGGCCTGTAAATTAGTACGTAGTATTCAAGACAAGATATGGACAGGGAGGTTAGTGTAGATGAGACACAAAATTAGGATGGTTAGTATAAATTTTTTTTTTTTTAACAGCGATTGGGATCACCCGAGGGGGACTAAACCACCCGTTGCGATCATCTCCCGTTTCGACTATGCCGATGCAACAATAATAACCCCGCCCCCATCGCTGCCCGGGAGGAAACCTTGAAACCGATCCAAGGGCACGGTCAAGTAAAACCCCCCTCCCCCTTACCCCCCAAACGATATGGGAAATGTGTCATGGGTGGATACTTCATGGCAGGGATGAAATTGTGTTTTTAATATGTAGCCAACGGGGTTCGAACTCCTGACCTCTCCTAAAGGAGGCAGACCACCAACAGCTGGATCACATCACAACTTCATAATTAGTCTCATATACAAGCCATGATAAGAAACATACATATAGCAAAGATCTTTCGCAGTGATTTTTGGTACAATTACTCTCATATATAAAAAGGTTCCTATAAGTATTTTCATAATGTTATAAAGGATGTACATACATATAAAAAAATTACAACTATTTAATAATTCCATTAATTTTAGAATAACATATGGAATAATGAATATGTATACCCTGTTAATTGACACATTATATGATTATTTAAATTAAATTATAAATATTAATCATACTGTTAGTAACCACTTTTAATTACCCATAAACTTTTGGTGTTTCAAATTATTTCCATTAATTATAATTATGGAGTACTATATTATATAGAGATATAAAAACCATTATTAGATTAATTCGGGTATTCGGGTCAAAACCAAATGTATATTTTTAAATCCAAAATCAATCCAAAAACAACTTTATAATTCGGGTGGAACCAAAAATCCGAACCAAATCCATATTAACCATACCCATTTCACCAAAATCATTTGGATTGGTTGGATTTTCGAGTGAAACCGTTTAATGAACACCCCTACTTACAATAACTTTGGGTCCAAGGTAATCCTTACTATTTGTTGGTGGGGGGGACGTGCTTGGTTATGCATAGCCTTTTTACACAATCTTCTAAAATAAAATCCTTTGTTTGAAAACATAGTTTTTGACTTATTCATTCTGTTTAATAGATGCGGAAAAATTTCTGATTTGTGCAATTTTTTATTAAGGTATTTTGGTAAAATGGGGTAATAATTCTTTCACATTTACCCATATTTTCCTTTGCTAAATATTTTGAAGACAAAGAATTTTTAAAAACTTGAGCGCTTTATGGTAACTTGTTCTTAATATCACTTAACCCTAATTACATCCCACACTTAGAAGAACATTGTTCCTAATGTTCTATTTTAAAGAAAGTTTTAATAACTTTATATATTAAGGACAATAGTTTTCTAAAATTCTCTATGGTTGGAATTGGTATCCCACACTTAGAGATTTTAGTGTGTTTGTAATATTCTATATCTAAAAGTGATGAGGTAATCCCACACTTAGAGATTTTAACAGTTTATAAATATGAGAAAAGGTTATTAAGGATAAGTCACTCCCCTATGGTCAGGTCTCTTTTGTAGTGACCCGAACTTTTCCATATTTATATATATTAAATGAAATTGTTATTTACATGATTAAGTGTTTCCAACATGTTAAGCAATCAAACTTGTTAAGACTTGATTAATTGAAATAGGTTTCATATGGACAATTGACCACCTAAGTTGGCCGGTGATTCACGAACGTTAAAACTTGTAAAAACTATATGATGACATATATATGGTTATATATATAGTTAACATGATATTATGAAAAGTAAATATCTCATTAGGTATTTTAACAATGTGTTATATACATAAAAATGAGACTATTGAATTAAGAAACTCGAAAACGATATATATAACGATTATCGTTATAACAACGTCTTACTAAGTACATATGAATCATATTAAGATATTGATACATTTGGTTATTTATGTTAAATGATAAGTAAATATATCATTAAGTGTATTAACAATGAACTACATATGTAAAAATAAGACTACTAACTTAATGATTTCGAAACGAGACATATATGCAACGATTATCGTTGTAACGACATTTAACTGTATATATATCATACTAAGATATATTATATATCATAATATCATGATAATGTAACAATTTAACATCTCTTTAGATATAATAAACAATGGGTTAACAACATTTAACAAGACCGTTAACCTTAAGGTTTTAAAACAACATATACATGTAACGACTAATGATGACTTAACGACTCAGTCAAAATGTATTTACATGTAGTGTTTTAATATGTATTCATACACTTTTGAAAGACTTCAAGAAACTTATCAAAGTAGTTCTACTTAACAAAAATGCTTACAATTACATCCTCGTTCAGTTTCATCAACAATTCTACTCGTATGCACCCGTATTCGTACTCGTACAATACACAGCTTTTAGATGTATGTACTATTGGTATATACACTCCAATTATCAGCTCTTAGCAGCCCATGTGAGTCACCTAACACATGTGGGAACCATCATTTGGCAACTAGCATGAAATATCTAATAAAATTACAAAAATATTAGTAATCATTCATGACTTATTTACATGTAAACAAAATTACACATCCTTTATATCTAATCCATATACCAATGACCAAAAACACCTAAAAACACTTTCATTCTTCAATTTTCTTCATCTAATTGATCTCTCTCAAGTTCTATCTTCAAGTTCTAAGTGTTCTTCATAAATTCTATAAGTTCAAGTTTCATAAAATCAAGAATACTTCCAAGTTTGCTAGCTTACTTCCAATCTTGTAAAGTGATCATCCAACCTCAAGAAATCTTTCTTATTTACAGTAAGATGTCTTTCTAATACAAGGTAATACTCATATTCAAACTTTGATTCAATTTCTATAACTATAACAATCTTATTTCGAGTGAAAATCTTACTTGAACTTGTTTTCGTGTCATGATTCTGCTTCAAGAACTTTCAAGCCATCCAAGGATCCTTTGAAGCTAGATCTATTTTTCTCATTTCTAGTAGGTTTATCCACAAAACCTGAGGTCATAACATCATTCGATTCATATATATAAAACTACCTTATTCGAAGGTTTAAACTTGAAATCACTAGAACATAGTTTAGTTAATTCTAAACTTGTTCGCAAACAAAAGTTAATCCTTCTAACTTGAATTTTAAAATCAACTAAACACATGTTCTATATCTATATGATATGCTAACTTAATGATTTAAAACTTGGAAACACGAAAAATACCGTAAAACCGGACGTACGCCGTCGTAGTACCGCGGGTTGTTTTGGGTTAGTTAATTAAAAACTATGATAAACTTTGATTTAAAAGTTGTTCTTCTCGGAAAATGATTTTTCTTATGAACTTGAAACTATATCCAAAAATCATGGTTAAACTCAAAGTGAAAGTATGTTTTTCAAAATGGTCATCAAGACGTCGTTCTTTCGACTGAAATGACTACCTCTTACAAAAACGACTTGTAACTTATATTTTAGACTATAAACCTATACTTTTTCTGTTTAGATTCATAAAATAGAGTTCAATATGAAACCATAGCAATTTGAATCACTCAAAACGAATTTAAAACGAAGAAGTTATAAGTAAAATAAGATTGGATATTTTTTGATTGTTGTAGCTACGAGAAATATTGAAACAAATCTATATTAATCTTATCCTAGCTAACTTATATTGTGTTATACATGTATTCTAATATATTATGTAATCTTGGGATACCATAGACACGTATGCAAATGTTTTGACATATCATATCGACCCATCTATATATATTATTTGGAACAACCATAGACACTCTATATGCAGTAATGTTGGAGTTAGCTATACAGGGTTGAGGTTGATTCCAAAAATATATATACTTTGAGTTGTGATCTAGCCTGAGACGTGTATACACTGGGTCGTGGATTGATTCAAGATAGTATATATCAATTTATTTCTGTACATCTAACTATGGACAACTAGTTGTAGGTTACTAATGAGGACAGCTGACTTAATAAACTTAAAACATCAAAATGTATTAAAAGTGTTGTAAATATATTTTGAACATACTTTGATATATATGTACATATTTGTTATAGGTTCGTGAATCGACTAGTGGCCAAGTCTTACCTCCCGATGAACTAAAAATCTGTGAAAGTGAGTTACAGTTCCACTTTTAAAAATCTAATATTTTGGGATGAAAATACATGCAGTTTTATAAATGTTTTACGAAATAGACACAAGTAAATAAAACTACATTATATGGGTGAATGATCGAAGCCGAATATGCCCCTTTTGCTTGGTAGCCTAAGAATTAGTAAACCGATCTACTAATTGACGCGAATCCTAAAGATAGATCTATTGGGCCTAACGAACCCCATCCAAAGTACCGGATGCTTTAGTACTTCGAATTCATTTTTATCATGTCTGAAGGATTTCCCGAAATGATAGGGGATATTCTTATATGCATCTTGTTAATGTCGGTTACCAGGTGTTCACCATATGAATGATTTTTATCTCTATGTATGGGATGTATATTGAAATATGAAATCTTGTGGTCTATTATTATGATTTGATAATATATAGGTTAAACCTATAACTCACCAACATTTTTGTTGACGTTTTAAGCATGTTTATTCTCAGGTGATTATTAAGAGCTTCCGCTGTTGCATACTAAATTAAGGACAAGATTTGGAGTCCATGCTTGTATGATATTATGTAAAAACTGCATTCAAGAAACTTATTTTTGATGTAATATATTCTTATTGTAAACCATTATGTAATGGTCGTGTGTAAACGGTATATTTTAGATTATTATTATTTGATAATCTATGTAATGCTTTTTAAACCTTTGTAGATAAAATAAAGGTTATGGTTGTTTTAAAAATGAATGCAGTCTTTGAAAAACGTCTCATATAGAGGTCAAAATCTCGCAACGAAATCAATTAATATGGAACGTTTATAATCAATATGAACGGAACATTTTAGTTGGTATCCGAGCGTTGGTCTTAGAGAATCAGAAATTTGCATTAGTGTGTCTTATCGAGTTTGTTAGGATACATTAGTGAGTCTGGATTTCGACCGTGTTTTCTTTAGAAACGATTGCTTAACACTTTTGTTGGAAACTATATATTATTAACATGTAAATATTATGTGATATGTTAACCTCTTAATATGTTGATATTGTGTGATAGATGTCTACCACTAGTACAAATCCCATCGATTCACCTAATAATAATGAAGAGTGGAATATATTTTGGGAAGATTCACAAATTCCCGAAGAGGAACCGGAAGAAGAGGAACCGGAAGAGGAGGAACTGGAAGAAGAGGAACCGAAAGAAGAGAAACCAGAAGAGGAGGAACCGGAAGAGGAGGAACCGGAAGAAGAAGAGGTTCCGGAGGAAGAAATATTGATACCTATAGTAAATCGATTAAATAAAAGAAAATCCTTAACCAACGGACCAAAGTTAATAATGGTCAATGGTGTTTCCGCCGAGGAAGAAAAATATTGGGAAGATTACCAATTTTCTGATGAATCGGATCCCGATGAGGATTCTGATGATGTTATAGAAATTACCTTGACCCAATTTAATAAAGCGAAAGAAAATAATAAGGGAAAAGGTATAAAAATAGAGGAACCCGATTCCAACCCCGATGAACTTTATATGTATCGGCAACATCCGTATTTCCTAAAATGTAACAATGACCCGGGAACCTCTAAACCACAAGGTTTTTCTAAACCATTGTGAAAAACGACGGCTCGTATTAGAGGAACACCATATATTCCTAGAAAATTAGGAAAACGAACCAAGTCCGAAGAAAAAGAAACCAGTGATTCAGATTAGAGGGTTGTAATCATGTTGTGTATTATATGTATTGTAGTGTGCTTGTACTTTTATGTTCTATGTAAAAATTACTTGTATTGTTTGTTAATTATCTTTTACGAAACTAATCCTTGTCTATTTTACAGTATAAAAACAAAATGGACGTTAAGGGTAGACAACTGGATATTTTAGAAGATCTACCAGAGGATATGATTGAGGAAATCTTGTCTAGAGTCGGTCAGAATTCATCAGCACAATTAATTATGGTAAAATTAACTTGTCAAACATTTGAAAGACTTTTCAGAAATGTCTTAGTTTATAAAAGGTTTTCCTTTGATAGGTGGGGTATATCACATTGGGGAGACCGTAAGTTACGCCATGTTTTCTTTAAAGCGTTAAATGCGGGGGAACCCAAATGCAATTTTACGCTACGGGTTAAGAACCTATTTTGACTCAACATATCCCAACATAAGATTTCGTGAATTAGAAAGAGCTTCTAACATGCAACATGTGATGACCCGGAAATTTCCGACCAAATTTAAACTTTAACCTTTATATGTTCCTGACACAATAAGCAAAGTCTGTAATGTTGAATCTCAAAATTTCTGAAATTATATTCATGTAGTCAATTACGCTTTGACTGTGCTAGACGATTCACGAACATTTTTGTATATATAACATATATACATGTATATAAATATAATTATAAATATAAATATATAAATATACATTTTGAAATAATAAAAATATAATATAGTTAATTGGATTCATAAAGTAAAATAATAATTAGAATAAATAAGCTAATATGAAAATGAATATATATATATATATATATATATATATATATATATATATATATATATATATATATATATATATATATATATATATATATATATATATATATATATATATATGACCACATATATATTATTATGAATTTATATATAATTTCTATTTATAATTATTAACATGTTGTAATATTAAATATATCATAAACGTTATTATATAATATAGTGTAAAGTAAATATATTATATGTATTACAAGTTAAAAATAAAAATTTCTATATTAATATTATTAACATTATTTTATTATAATAACTGTATCATTAAAAGCATGAATATATGAAATTCGATAAGCATAAGTTGTTATATTATTAATATTGTTAATACTATTAATAAATTTATAACTAATAATATTAGTAGTACTATTAATAATATTAATATTTTTTATGATCTTTATTAAAATCAGTGTTAGAAATATTTCTTTTATCAATAAATATTATATAGATATGAAAATTGATATACAAATTGATATAGTATTGTTATAATATTATTAATAATATTCTTATAGTAATTACTATCATTATCATTAGTAATAATATAATTAGTAATAATATAATTATTAATACTATTATACTTCTATTACCATTGGTTATAACATTAAAAATATTATTAATATAATTATATTTATTAAAAGATTAATTATAATCTATAAATAAAAGATAAATAAATATAAGAGAAATACAAATATAAAAACAGATATATGAAAACTAAAATATATACAGTTATATATAAATATATGTACATAGTACAGTTATATATATTTATATACGAATTTTTATTCAGATACATATATATACACATAAATACTAACAGATATATATATACACCGTATAATACACAGAAGAGTGTATTCAGTTTCATATCGTTATCAAGCTAATGTGAATTGATTCTTTATCGTACCAATCAGGAATTCAATCACCATACCGATCCAATTTCTGTTAGCTGTTCCCATCTTCTTTTTAATTTTTTATTTATCTTCGGTACCTGCTGAAGCTTTCGGTCAAATCATAATTTTATTAAAACTTGATTAAATTCATTTGTAAATGAAACCAAAAGGAGTCACACTATCAATCATAAATCACAAAAACCCTTTACAGCTTTTATCTAATCGAATTTAAACAGAAAAGAACTCAAGAAACTAGTTCGACCATGTTTTGTATCATTTATTCAAACACCTCTATTTCTTAATGAATTTCGAAAATTTCAAATGCAGTGTTGTTAGTAATCTCATAGTTAAAGTATCTGGAAAGTTTCAGACTTCAATTCATCAAATTGAAATCGAATTTCAGAGTCAAAGTTTTTAAGTCAAAAGTCAACTAATGTGTTCTTCGTAAAATTCAAGCTTGTTCTTAAGTGTCTATTTCAATTGAGGATGGAGAAAGATTCAAGGAAGGTTTTAGAGCATATTTCATTTAGGAATCGTGAGCCAAAACTCTATAAATTTCAACATCAAAGATCGAGTTCATAAAACCCATATTACGACTGTTACAGTCATTTTTTATTTATTTTATGTTATCCAATCCCATTAAACTGAATCACAATAGTTCTCGTTTCGTTTGAGAGTCCTAAAACTAAAATGATTATCTATTATTGTAAGGAATTGTCTCTGGTCGGTTTGATTCTTGAAGGATGAGATAGAACAGCTTAATTTATGGGGTTAAATATAAATGGGGCAAGAGTTAATCAGATAAAATGGGGCAGAGGAATGGTTGGGAGGCTGTGTCGGTTATCAAGAGGTCTTGGGTTCGAGCCTGGCGAGTCGCAACTATTTTTTTTAAAGGGTTCTTGAGGTAGTTTTAAATTTTTAAAAATCATTATTATTATTATTGTTGTTATTATTATTATTGTTATAATTATTATCATTAGTATTATTAAAAAAATTTGATTATTATTATTACTAGTATTAAAATTATTAGTATCATTAACTAACACTTATTATTATTATTATTATTATAATTATGGTAGTAAATTATTACTAATATTATTATTATTAATGTAATTACCATTATAAAACAATGATATTTATTATTGTTATTATTATTATTAATATTATTATTAGGATTAATATAAGCATTGTATCATTATTATGATTATCATGATTAATGTTAATATAGTTATTATTATTACGATCATTGTTATAAATATTATTGTTATCACTATTGTTATCACTAATATTATTATCAAAATAAGTATTATCATTAAGTAATATAATTATTAATATTATCATCATCAATAAGATATATATTAGTATTATTTTAAGTATCAAGATTAACAATATCATTATTAGAATTATTAATAAAGTTATTATTATTATTAGTGAATCATTATTGTATCAAGACTTTTTTTTTAAAAAAAATAAATATTTTTGTGTATAAAGTATATTAAATTACATATACTATAATTATATTAATATTTCACATAACTATATACACAAATCTATTAACTTACATATAACAAACTATTGATTTCTAAATAGAAAACAATTCTATATATAAATATAGATATATTAATATAACTATATAAATACTAACCATTTTGAATATATACACAAATTAAACATACATAATATATAAAGTTAAGATATAATAAATAAATTTGTTCAGTTACGATCATATGTTTTAATATATATACAAATGATATAGGTTCATGAATCCGAAGCCAACCCTATACTTGTTCAATGTCGTCATATGTATTTTTACTACAAAATACAGTATGGTGAGTTTTCATTACTCCCTTTTTATATATATTTTTGGGACTGGGAATACATGCGCTGCTTTTATAAATGTTTTACGAAATAGACACAAGTGATCAAAAACTACATTATATGGTTAGATTATTAAACCGAATATCGCCCTTCAAGTCTGGTAACCTAAGAATTTAGGGAAATGGCTCCTGATTGACGCGAATCCTAAAGATAGATCTATGGATCTTGACAAGTCCCATTCGGGGTACGAATGCTTTAGTACTTCGAGATTATTATACAGACGAGAGGTTCTTTTTTGGGGATATTCTATGCAGTAAGTTAACGTCGGTTACCAGGTGTTTAATTCATATGAATGATTTTTATCTCTATGCAGTATGCGAAATGCCTGATATGAGATGTATATTTATGGAAAAATTGAAATCTTGTGGTCTATTAAAATGATGAAAATGATTATTTATGTTAAACTAATGAACTCACCAACCTTTTGGTTGACACTTTAAAGCATGTTTATTCTCAGGTATGAAAGAAATCTCCGGCTGTGCATTTGCTCATTTTAGAGATATTACTTGGAGTCATTCATGACATATTTCAAAATACGTTGCATTCGTGTCATTGAGTTCATCAAGATTATTATTAAGTCAATTATAGTTGGATATATTATGAAATGATATGCATGCCGTCAACTTTCGATGTAAAGCAAGTTTGTCTTTTAAAAACTAATGCAATGTTTGTAAAATGTATCATATAGAGGTCAAGTACCTCGCTATGTAATCAACTATTACGAATCGTCTATAATCAATATGGACTTCGTCCAGATGGATTAGGACGGGTTATGAAAGTTGGTATCAGAGCAGTGGTCTTAGCGAACTAGGTCTGCATTAGTGTGTATAACTGATAAGTCGTTAGGATGCATTAGTGAGTCTGGACTTCGACCGTGTCTGCATGTCAAAAATTTTGCTTATCATTTTTGTCGGAAATCATCAGTTTATCATCCTTAGGAAATTACCTGCTTATCATTCTTAGTCTAGACACATCTTACTGCAATGATTGCATGAATAGTGTATAGACAAAATTCATATCTTAGCATATCTACTAATCCATATCTTAGCGTATCTGTCACTGTAGACTTTATCTGACATGTTTCCTTAATTTTCTCCGTAATTCACGGGATGTTTGGAAGTATGTATAGATATTCTATATATAATTAAAATATCATTTGATATTCGAAAATCATTTCATATCAAAACCCTTTAACTGATCGTGAGAGATGGATCCTACAACTAGCTTGGATTCCATTAGTTCTGGAAACGATTTTGAGATGTATATTGAAGCAGACTCCGAAGTCAATGAACCAGAAGTGCCTCAACCATTTAGTTATTTTTCTTTTTGGAAGAGATGGGGGTGGGTCCGAGACTTACTCACTCGATAGAGAAATGAAGAAGGCGAGCCCTACCGCGAACCAAACTTACCTCCTAACATCGGAGAAAACGATGTACTCACCGGTGAACCTATGCGCAACACTGTATTCACCCTTCTTGCTAAAGTTTTCCACCTTGAAGGTCGCGTTACTGCAATCTCAGAAAATATTCAACCTCTACTTCCGAATACCAATCGAAGGGGAATATTAGAAGAAGTTAGGGAACTTCGAATTGATAATCAAGATCTATCGAATCAGATAAGTAGATGGATAGAAATGATGGAGGGTAGGATAGAAACCCTGACAAGAATGGTGCGTGATTTACAAGCTATACTTACTACACCAACATCATCCTCAACCTCAGTACCAACAACACTTGTAGTACCGACAGCAACAGTACCACCATCAGCAGCACCAATAGCATAACCAGTATCAACAACAACAACATCATCACACGTCTCCACCTCACAATCTATACCTCAAGCACAATCATCGTTCTTCGAATCGTTCTACATAAACTATATTCGTCCTTCATGGAGATTATGTAATCTCTAATGTTTTAGAGATTATGTACTCTAGTTCTAACCGTAAATCTGATGAGTTTAATATCACATTGACTCATTAAATCCATGATTACATCTGAAGAAAATATATATGTATATATGTTTTCATCGAGATTGTAATTAAAATTTTTATTGTACAAACTGTTAATGGTGAAAATATTTTAACGGGTAGGTAATACTCGAGGAATATTTAGATTTCGCATTAATAAGTTACACTGTACATTCTTCGAATTTGATCCAACAGTCATTTACTATCCTACTTACATCTATCGATATACGAATCCGTTCACCACAGAATAACCATTTTCATTCAATTTCATATTTGGATTTTGATTTATCAGAATCCAACAAGTGGCATAATGAAGAAAACATTGGACAAAATAAAACTTGTTAGAAACAAAAAAATTAATTATGAGAAATTTTGTTAAGAATCCACGCTAACTGTTCCTAGCTAATTGTTCCTAGCTAACTGATTACATTTTATTTATCGCAATTTAGTTATCGCAATTTACATTCTCGCAATTTTATTTATCGTCATTTAATTTTTGTTATTTACTTTACGCATTTTATTTATCGTCATTTAATTTCTGTTATTTTTTTACGCACTTTAAATATCGGGACACGTATACAAGGTTTTGACATATCATATCGACACATATATATATTATTTGGAATAACCATAGACACTCTATATGCATTAATGATCGAGTTCTCTATACAGGGTTGAGGTTGATTCTCAAATAATATATATACTTTGAGTTGTGATCGAGTCTGAGACATGTAAACGGGTCACGATATGTATTAATTAATTCGAATATTATATATTAAACTATATATAAATTATTGGACTATTAACTGTGAACTATCGACTGTGGACTAATAATATTGGACAACTAAAATGAATTAAAATATTGATTATAACATATGAAGCTAAACATTTCTTCAAGTTTGCCACTTGATTTCATTTTAAACCTCATTTGTAACTTGATGATTACAATCTGCGTTCAAACCTTTCATGATTCTTGAAAACACCTCAATCGAGAGGATGAACCAACCGCACTTCATCTACGGAAGGAAAGATTTATGCATATAGTTATGCACCCGAGAAAATCTCGGCAACTGAGTAAAAGTTTAACACGTAGCCGCGTCAGATCCTTTGGCATTTATTAGCAAAAAAAAAATAATAAAAAAATAACTTTGCGATCCCTTTTCAAAGTAGCCAATTTTGTCACAGCTCCAGCAAGTCAACTTCGACTTTTCATTTGAAGTAGCCTTACTATAATCCTGATATATACAATTACCCTTTTGATACCGAAGAATTCTTTTATATTCCACCATATTACCAGCAGACGTACCAGCAACCTTGTTGCTTTTTTGGCTTAAATCTCTCTGACAAATCATTATATTTATACATTGAAACCCTATCATATACTCATCCGCATCTTGTAACGAGAACTGCCATAACAATTACCGGGAATCAGCAATCAGTACTTTGAAAACTCACAGCATATCTACATCAACAGTTATATGTATGACATTTATCTCTTAGAATTATGATCTCTCATTCTGAAATTCTGAAAAGCACTCAGTCACAAATCAATACTCTGAATGTTGAAAAAGCTGAATGAAGCAGCAGAAACCATAGATGACCGTAAACGACCTTAATCATCGAAAGTTTGATGATAAAGAATAGTATGTTGGAAAAGCTCAGAAAAATTGGAACTGGAAAGCAGATTGAGCTAACCACGAAGGAGACCAAGGACAATTACAAGGACCATACCATATATTCAAAGAATCCAGGTAATTCTGGATCCGATGAAACCTTCAATGAATATCTTGCTCCTTACTCTAAACCCTTGCGGACAATAGTTTCTATCATCCTCTGATCTTAGATATTCTGAGATATTATCGTATCTTTTATTATAAATATCCTCGATATTTCTGAATATATTTTCATAACTAATCTTATCTGAAATCATTAATCTCTTCGTGCTATCAGTGTTACATCATATAGAAACTGTTAGTTTCTATATTCTGTAAACTTTCGAGCTTAAAATATGAATGTTATTGAAGTAATATTGGGAACTGAATCATGAGTTAGTATAATATAATGACACTTGATCAACGTGATTATATTACAGTAAGTCATGCTGAGTTTCTATTGGAACATGATGATTCACAGAACATACCGTCATTATGTGCCATTTACACGACTCTTGCATTCTACTTAATCCCTAAACATATTAAGAACATATCTTATTGATAGTTCTATCTTTTCGGATATTCTGGTAATTTGACAAATCAAGATCGTGCCATTACGATTTCTTTCTTAGAACATTAACTATGTTCATCCAAAACTTTATACCTATGAATTCTGGACCATTATCTGCTTGACTTAAAGTCAGGAAGATGCACAAAAACATGAAGCCCTGGAATATAAGGAAAGATATAAACCCCGACAACAACACCTAAATTACAAACCGTGTATATCAATATGTATCGTAACGTAAAGACACAGGAGAATTAAAAACACTATAACCCCAAGGTAATGGTAGAAGAAAATAACTTCCTCCGGTGGTAGATGAAAAAGAAGAATGACAGATATGAAAGTTAGGAGTATATCAAGAATCAGTACTGGATGGAGCATATTAATGAATGCTTTAAAATATGAATCAAGGGAGAAAGAATAGAAGGTGTGAGTTGTAAGGAAACGACGAGGGGGGATTTATAGTAAAATATCCGACAGAACAATCAAAACAGATGATCGCATTTAAAGCAGATCCTAATTCCCTTGATTACCGAAGAATCAAATCTTAATACGAAGATTTTCTCCAAATCTCTTGAACTTGGGAAATCAATCCTATCTACGTCAAAATATATGACGAATCTATACCTACTCATTTCATTCTTTGGTAATAGCTTCACTTATACTCTTCACAAAATCAAATGGTTTTATCCATATTACTCATTGATGATAAAACTCTATTTATCAACTCATATTTGTCATGAAAACATTCTTATTGTTATCCATGACGATCTCTATCAAATTTCGGGGACGAAATTTCTTTAACGGGTAGGTACTGTGATGACCCCAAAATTTCCGACCAAATTTAAACTTTAACCTTTATATGTTCCCGACACGATAAGCAAAGTCTGTAATGTTGAATCTCAAAATTTCTGAAATTATATTCATGTAGTCAATTACCCTTTGACTGTGCTCGACGATTCACGAACATTTTTGTATAGATAACATATATACATGTATATAAATATAATTATAAATATAAATATATAAATATACATTTTGAAATAATAAAAATATAATATAGTTAATTGGATTCATAATGTAAAATAATAATTAGAATAAATAAGCTAATATGAAAATGAATATATATATATATATATATATATATATATATATATATATATATATATATATATATATATATATATATATATATATATATATATATATATATATATATATATATATATATATATATATATATATATGACCACATATATATTATTATGAATATATATATATAATTTCTATTTATAATTATTAACATGTTGTAATATTAAATATATCATAAACGTTATTATATAATATAGTGTAAAGTAAATATATTATATGTATTACAAGTTAAAAATAAAAATTTCTATATTAATATTATTAAAATTATTTTATTATAATAACTGTATCATTAAAAGCATGAATATATGAAATTCGATAAGCATAAGTTGTTATATTATTAATATTGTTAATACTATTAATAAATTTATAACTAATAATATTAGTAGTACTATTAATAATATTAATATTTTTTTATGATCTTTATTAAAATCAGTGTTAGAAATATTTCTTTTATCAATAAATAGTATATAGATATGAAAATTGATATACAAATTGATATAGTATTGTTATAATATTATTAATAATATTTTTGTTATGCATCTTATAGTAATTACTATCATTATCATTAGTAATAATATAATTATTAATACTATTATACTTGTATTACCATTGGTTATAACATTAAAAATATTATTAATATAATTATATTTATTAAAAGATTAATTATAATCTATAAATAAAAGATAAATAAATATAAGAGAAATACAAATATAAAAACAGATATATGAAAACTAAAATATATATACAGTTATATATAAATGTATGTACATAGTACAGTTATATATATTTATATACGAATTTTTATACAGATACATATATATAGGCGTAAATACTAACAGGCATATATATACACCGTATAATACACAGAGAGTGTATTCAGTTTCATATCGTTATAAAGCTCCTGTGAATTGATTCTATATCGTACCAATCATGAATTCAATCACCATATCGATCCAATTTCTGTTAGCTGTTCCCATCTTCTTTTTAATTTTTTATTTATCTTCAGTACCTGTTGAAGCTTTCTGTCAAATCATAATTTTATTAAAACTTGATTAAATTCAGTTGTAAACGAAACCAAAAGGAGTCACACTATCAATCATAAATCACAAAAACCCTTTACAGCTTTTATCTAATCGAATTTAAACAGAAAAGAACTCAAGAAACTAGTTTGACCCTGTTTTTATCATTTATTCAAACACCTCTATTTCTTAATGAATTTTGAAAATTTCAAATGCAGTGTTGTTAGTATTCTCATAGTTAAAGTATTTGGAAAGTTTCAGACTTCAATTTATCAAATTGAAATCGAATTTCAGAGTCAAAGTTTATAAGTCAAAAGTCAACTAATGTGTTCTTCATAAAATTCAAGCTTGTTCTTAAGTTTCTGTTTCAATTGAGGATGGAGAAAGATTCAAGGAAGGTTTTAGAGCATATTTCATTTAGGAATCGTGAGCCAAAACTCTATAAATTTCAACATCAAAGATCGAGTTCATAAACCCATATTACGACTGTTACAGTCATTTTTTTATTTTATGTTATCCAATCCCATTAAACTGAATCACAATAGTTCCGGTTTCGTTTGAGAGTCCTAAAACTAAAATGATTATCTATTATTGTGAGGAATTGTCTCTGGTCGGTTTGATTCTTGAAGGAGGAGATAGAACAGCTTAATTTATAGGTTTAAATATAAATGGGGCAAGAGTTAATCAGATAAAATGGGGCAGAGGAATGGTTGGGAGGCTGTGTCAGTTATCGAGAGGTCTTGGGTTCGAGCCCGACGAGTCGCAACTATTTTTTTTAAAGGGTTCTTGAGGTAGTTTTAAATTTTTAAAAATCATTATTATTATTATTATTATTGTTGTTATTATTATTATTGTTATAATTATTATCATTAGTATTATTAAAAAAATTTGATTATTATTATTACTAGTATTAAAATTATTAGTATCATTAACTAACACTTATTATTATTATTATTATAATTATGGTAAGTAAATTATTACTAATATTATTATTATTAATGTAATTACCATTATAAAACAATGATATTTATTATTATTATTATTATTATTATTATTATTATTATTATTATTATTATTATTATTATTATTATTAATATTAATATTATTATTAGGATTAATATAAGCATTGTATCATTATTATGATTATCATGATTAATGTTAATATAGTTATTATTATTACGATCATTGTTATAAATATTATTGTTATCACTATTGTTATCACTAATATTATTATCAAAATAAGTATTATTATTAAGTAATATAATTATTAATATTATCATCATCAATAAGATATATATTAGTATTATTATAAGTATCAAGATTAACAATATCATTATTAGAATTATTAATAAAGTTATTATTATTATTAGTGAATCATTATTGTATCAAGACTTTTTTTTTAAACAAATACATATTTTTGTGTATAAAGTATATTAAATTACATATACTATAATTATATTAATATTTCACATAACTATATACACAAATCTATTAACTTACATATAACAAACTATTGATTTCTAAATAGAAAACAATTCTATATATAAATATAGATATATTAATATAACTATATAAATACTAACCATTTTGAATATATACACAAATTAAACATACATAATATTTAAAGTTAAGATATAATAAATAAATTTGTTCAGTTACGATCATATGTTTTAATATATATACAAATGATATAGGTTCGTGAATCCGAAGCCAACCCTATACTTGTTCAATGTCGTCATATGTATTTTTACTACAAAATACAGTATGGTGAGTTTTCATTACTCCCTTTTTATATATATTTTTGGGACTGAGAATACATGCGCTGCTTTTATAAATGTTTTACGAAATAGACACAAGTGATCAAAAACTAAATTATATGGTTGGATTATTAAACCGAATATCGCCCTTCAAGTCTGGTAACCTAAGAATTTAGGGAAATGGCTCCTGATTGACGCGAATCCTAAAGATAGATCTATGGATCTTGACAAGTCCCATTCGGGGTACGAATGCTTTAGTACTTCGAGATTATTATACAGACGAGAGATCTGTTTTGGGGATATTCTATGCATTAAGTTAACGTTGGCTACCAGGTGTTCAATTCATCTGAATGATTTTTATCTCTATGCAGTTTGCGAAATGCCTGATATGAGATGTATATTTATGGAAAAATTAAAATCTTGTGGTCTATTAAAATGATGAAAATGATTATTTATGTTAAACTAATGAACTCACCAACCTTTTGGTTGACACTTTAAAGCATGTTTATTCTCAGGTAGGAAAGAAATCTTCCGCTGTGCATTTGCTCATTTTAGAGATATTACTTGGAGTCATTCAAGACATATTTCAAAAGACGTTGCATTCATATCATTGAGTTCATTAAGATTATTATTAAGTCAATTATAGTTGGATATATTATGAAATGATATGCATGCCATCAACTTTCGATGTAAAGCAAGTTTGTCTTTTAAAAACGAATGCAATGTTTGTAAAATGTATCATATAGAGGTCAAGTACCTCGCGATGTAATCAACTATTACGAATTGTCTATAATCAATATGGACTTCGTCCGGATGGATTAGGACGGGTTATGAAACAACATAAAGAAGCATGTTATGCTTACGGGTTAGTGATGTTCGCTTCTTACCAAAGTGAGAAAAAGAACATCGGATTGCAGCTTTTAAATAAAACATTCCCACAAGTGATGGATTCAGTAGTTGGGGTGAGAAACAAGGTTTTTAGATTATTACGGGGCTGTTGGACATTACGAAATCCTCGTCCTTTTGACGACATTTTAACATGCTGCCTAGCCAATGGTCATAACGGTTATTTTCCACAAGACCAAGGATGGGAAGTCGTCTTAGTAAAACCAGAATGCATGACTTGTTTCTGGACTTATGACTTACGTGTCTTTATTTCCTTTGCTGAACAACTTGTGTATTAACTAGGTTTATCTTCAAAAATTGTCCTGTATCAAAGTGTACTATATTTCATGTTATATGTAATATAGCGAAGTTGTAAGTTTGAAGAATATTTGTATGTGATATATTATTATAATCAGTTTTTTATATGGAATTGTAGTAGTTGAATTGTATATTAGCTACTAAGTATGAACTTAACGGGTAGATAGTACCCGAATTTAAACTTATAAAATGCTAATATGAAGAAAAAGCTTTTATAAATGAGTTCATATTATGCTACGAAATACTATTGACTACTCTTAATATTCGGTATGATTAACTCGATTCAGTTGGCTATTTTAAAGGAAATGGCACCGACTACTCGACACACCATGAATATGAGCGAAGAGGAATTTCGTACCTTTCTTGCTGCAAACATAGCCGCAGTAGAGGCTGCGCTACATACCAACAATAACTCTGAATCTAGCAATGCAGCTAACAGCGCAAGAAATTGTGTAGGATGCTCCTACAAAGAATTCACTGCCTGCATACCTTTGGAATTTGATGGAACCGAAGGACCAATTGAATTTGCCATAAGTAAGTGTACTGAAAAGGACAAAGTTAAGTACGCTACGCATACCTTCACAGGTACTGCGTTAACGTGGTGGAACACCTATCTTGAACAGGTAGGACAAAATGCTGCTTACGCGCTAGCGTGGTCGGCATTCAAGAAATTGATGAACGAGCAGTACCGTCCTAGAAACGAATTCAATAAACTCAAGGCAGAACTTAGAGAGTTACGAACACAAGGGTTCGACGTTACCACATATGAACGACGATTCACAGAGTTGTGCCTATTGTGTCCGGGAGCATTCGAAGATGAAGAAGAGAAGATCGACGCATTTGTAAAAGGGCTATCAGTAAGGATTCAAGAAGATGTGAGTTCACACGAGCCCGCTTCTATACAGAAGGCAAGGCGAATGGCTCATAAACTCATAAATCAGATTAAGGGAAGAATTAAAGAGCAGGCGGCCAAAGAAGCCAACACGAAACAACTCAAGAGGTAGTGGGAGGAAATCGGTGACAAGAGTCACCAGTACAACAACAACAACAATTACAACCACAATCGCAACAACTATCCCAACAACCGCAACAACAATCGCAATAATAACCGCAATCCTAACAATAACTACAACAAACATCCCAACAACAACAACAACTACAACAACCATTACAACAATAACAATCCCAACAACAACCTCAATAACAACAACGGCAACAAAAACCAAAAACAGCCATGTCATAGGTGTGAAGAAAATCATCAGGGTTTTTGCACGACATTTTGCAACAGGTGTAAAAGAAATGGTCATAGCGTGACAAAGTGTGAGGTCTACGGACCAATGTTTAACAGAACTAAAGGAACAAATATTGTCGGAACAAGTAATGCCGAATCGAATAGTGTCGGAGCAAGTAATACCAACGCTGTTTGTTATAAATGTAGAAAACCAGGCCACATTATTAGAAATTGCCCGAATTAGGGGAATACTAATGGGCAGGGCCGTGGAAGAGTTTTCAATATTAATGCGGCAGAAGTACAGGAAGACCTGGAGCTTGTTACGGGTACGTTTCTTATTGACGATAAATCTACTTATGTTTTATTTGATTCGGGTGCGGATAGAAGCTATATGAGTAGAGAATTTTGTGCTAAATTAAGTTTCCCATTGACGCCTTTGGATAATAAATTTTTACTCGAATTAGCAAATGGTAAATTAATTTCAGCAGATAATATATGTCGGGATAGAGAAATTAAACTGGGTGATGAAACGTTTAAGATTGATTTAATACCAGTCGAGTTAGGGAGTTTTGATGTAATAATTGGCCTGGACTGGTTGAAGAAGGTTAGAGCAGAGGTCGTTTGTTACAAAAATGCAATTCGCATTATGCGTGAAAAAGGAAAACCTTTAATGGTGTACGGAGAAAAGAACAACGCGAAGTTAAATCTTATTAGTAGTTTGAAGGCACAAAAACTAATAAGAAAAGGTTGTTACATCATTCTAGCACACATCGAGGAAGTTAAACCTGAAGAAAAGAACATCAGTGATGTTCCCGTCGCAAAAGAATTTTTCGATGTATTTCCGAAAGAATTACCGGGATTACCCCCACATCGATCCGTTGAATTTCAAATACACCTTGTACCAGGAGCTGAACCAATAGCTCATGCTCCATACAGACTCGCACCCAGCGAAATGAAAGAATTACAAAGTTAGTTACAGGAACTTTTAGAGCGTGGCTTCATTTAACCAAGTACATCACCATGTGGAGCTCCTGTTCTGTTTGTCAAGAAGAAAGATGGTACATTCAGGTTGTGTATTCACTACCGAGAGTTGAACAAACTTACCATTACGAACCGTTACCCATTACCGAGAATTGGCGACTTATTTGATCAACTACAAGGCTCGTCGATTTATTCGAAGATCGATTTACGTTCTGGATATCACCAAATGCGGGTGAAAGAGGATGACATTCCGAAGACTGCTTTTAGGACGCGTTACGGTCATTACGAGTTTATGGTTATGTCGTTTGGATTGACTAACGCACCAGCTGTGTTCATGGACCTCATGAACCGAGTGTGTGGGCCATATCTTGACAAGTTTGTCATTGTTTTCATCGATGACATACTTATTTACTCGAAGAATGATCAAGAGCACGAAGAACATTTAAGAAAAGTGCTAGATTTACTGAGAAAAGAAAAACTGTACGCTAAGTTTTCAAAGTGTGCATTTTGGTTGGAAGAAGTTCAATTCCTCGGTCATATAGTGAACAAAGAAGGTATTCAGGTGGATCCAGCAAAGATTAAAACCGTTGAAAAGTGAGAAACCTCAAAAACTCCGAAACACATACGCCAATTTTTAGGACTAGCTGGTTACTACAGAAGGTTCATCCAAGACTTTTCCAGAATAGCAAAACCCTTGACTGCATTAACGCATAAAGGGAAGAAATTTGAATGGAAAGATGAACAGGAGAAAACGTTTCAATTGTTAAAGAAAAAGTTAACTACAGCACCTATATTGTTATTACCTGAAGGGAATGATGATTTTGTGATATATTGTGACACCTCAAAGCAAGGTCTCGATTGTGTATTAATGCAACGAACGAAAGTAATTGCTTATGCGTCTAGACAATTGAAGATTCACGAACAGAATTATACGACGCATGATTTGGAATTAGGCGTGGTTGTTTTTGCATTAAAGACTTGGAGGCACTACTTATATGGGGTCAAAAGTATTATATATACCGACCACAAAAGTCTTCAACACATATTTAATCAGAAACAACTGAACATGAGGCAGCGCAGGTGGATTGAATTGTTAAATGATTACGACTTTGAGTTTCGTTACCACCAAGGGAAGGCAAATGTAGTAGCTGACGCCTTGAGCAGAAAGGACAGAGAAACCATTCGTGTAAAATCTACGAATATAATGATTCATACTAACCTTACTACTCAAATAAAGGAGGTGCAATGTAACGACCCGGATTTTTCCGCTAATATATAGAAGATTAATATTTACATAATTAATGTTTCCAACATGTTAAGCAATCAAACTCATTAAGACTTGGTTATTTGAAATGAATTTTATACAAATGTTTGGCCACCCAGTCTGTATGACGATTCACGAACGTCATAACTCGAAATAATTATATAATGATGTATATATGGATATATGTACTTATGATTTAATAAAATGATATTTAAGTATCTCATTACATATAATAACAATTGGTTATATACATAAAATGAGATTACTAACTTAAAGGCTTCAAGACTATATACATATATATAACGATTAACGTTGTAATAACTTCTAAATTAAAATGTATATATATGTATTGTATTAATATGAATTAATACACTTTTAAAGGACTTAAGTACATATATGAATATACTTATACTAAACAAAGATAGCTATACTCGTAATTTGAAATGTCCCGTTCTTATTGATTAAAAACGTTCCATATTAATTGATTTCGTTGCGAGGTTTTGACCTCTATATGAGACGTTTTTCAAAGACTGCATTCATTTTAAAACAAACCATAACCTTTATTTCATCAATAAAGGTTTAAAAAGCTTTACGTAGATTATCAAATAATGATAATCTAAAATATCCTGTTTACACGCGACCATTACATAATGGTTTACAATACAAATATGTTACAACGAAATAAGTTTCTTGAATGCAGTTTTTACACAATATCTTACAAGCATGGACTCCAAATCTCGTCCTTATTTAAGTATGCGATAGCGGAAGCTCTTAATAATCACCTAAGAATAAACATGCTTAAAACGTCAACAAAAATGTTGGTGAGTTATAGGTTTAACCTATATATATCAAATCGTAACAATAGACCACAAGATTTCATATTTCAATACACATCCCATACATATAGATAAAAATCATTCATATGGTGAACACCTGGTAACCGACATTAACAAGATGCATATATGAGAATATCCCCATCATTCCGGGACACCCTTCGGATATGATATAAATTTCGAAGTACTAAAGCATCCGGTACTTTGGATGGGTTTGGTTAGGCCCAATAGATCTATCTTTAGGATTCGTGTCAATTAGGGTGTCTGTTCCCTAATTCTTAGATTACCAGACTTAATAAAAAGGGGCATATTCGATTTTGATAATTCAACCATAGAATGTAGTTTCACGTACTTGTGTCTATTTTGTAAATCATTTATAAAACCTGCATGTATTCTCATCCCAAAAATATTAGATTTTAAAAGTGGGACTATAACTCACTTTCACAGATTTTTACTTCGTCGGGAAGTAAGACTTGGCCACTGGTTGATTCACGAACCTATAACAATATATACATATATATCAAAGTATGTTCAAAATATATTTACAATACTTTTAATATATTTTGATGTTTTAAGTTTATTAAGTCAGCTGTCCTCGTTAGTAACCTACAACTAGTTGTCCACAGTTAGATGTACAGAAATAAATCGATAAATATTATCTTGAATCAATCCACGACCCAGTGTATACGTATCTCAGTATTGATCACAACTCAAACTATATATATTTTAGAATCAACCTCAACCCTGTATAGCTAACTCCAACATTCACATATAGAGTGTCTATGGTTGTTCCGAAATATATATAGATGTGTCGACATGATAGGTCGAAACATTGTATATGTGTCTACGGTATCTCAAGATTATATAATATACAATACAAGTTGATTAAGTTATGGTTGGAATATATTTGTTACCAATTTTCACGTAGCTAAAATGAGAAAAATTATCCAATTTTGTTTTACCCATAACTTCTTCATTTTAAATCCGTTTTGAGTGAATCAAATTGCTATGGTTTCATATTGAACTCTATTTTATGAATATAAACAGAAAAAGTATAGGTTTATAGTCGAAAAAGTAAGTTACAAGTCATTTTTGTAAAGGTAGTCATTTCAGTCGAAAGAACGACGTCTAGATGACCATTTTAGAAAACATGCTTCCACTTTGAGTTTAACCATAATTTTTGCATATAGTTTCATGTTCATAATAAAAATCATTTTACCAGAATAACAACTTTTAAATCAAAGTTTATCATAGTTGTTAATTAACTAACCCAAAACAACCCGCGGTGTTACTACGACGGCGTAAATCTGGTTTTACGGTGTTTTTCGTGTTTCCAGGTTTTAAATCATTAAGTTAGCATATCATATAGATATAGAACATGTGTTTAGTTGATTTTAAAAGTCAAGTTAGAAGGATTAACTTTTATTTGCGAACAAGTTTAGAATTAACTAAACTATGTTCTAGTGATTACAAGTTTAAACCTTCGAATAAGATAGCTTTATATGTATGAATCGAATGATATTATGAAAATCATTACTACCTCAAGTTCCTTGGATAAACCTAGTGGTAATGAGAAAAATAGATCTAGCTTCAAAGGATCCTTGGATGGCTTGAAAGTTCTTGAAGCAGAATCATGACACGAAAACAATTTCAAGTAAGATTTCCACTCGAAATAAGATTGTTATAGTTATAGAAATTGAATTAAAGTTTGAATATGATTATTACCTTGTATTAGAAAGATAACCTAATGTAAGTAACAAAGGTTTCTTGATCTTGGATGATTACTTGGAATGGATTTAGAAAACTTGGAAGTAAACTTGCAATCTTGGAAGTATTCTTGATTTTATGAAACTAGAACTTTTGGAATTTATGAAGAACACTTAGAACTTGAAGATAGAACTTGAGAGAGATCAATTAGATGAATAAAATTGAAGAATGAAAGTGTTTGTAGGTGTTTTTGGTCATTGGTGTATGGATTAGATATAAATGATTTGTAATTTTGTTTTCATGTAAATAAGTCATGAATGATTACTCATATTTTTGTAATTTTATGAGATATTTCATGCTAGTTGCCAAATGATGGTTCCCACATGTGTTAGGTGACTCACATGGGCTGCTAAGAGCTGATCATTGGAGTGTATATACCAATAGTACATACATCTAAAAGCTGTGTATTGTACGAGTACGAATACGGGTGCATACGAGTAGAATTGTTGATGAAACTGAACGAGGATGTAATTGTAAGCATTTTTTTTAAGTAGAAGTATTTTGATAAGTGTCTTGAAGTCTTTCAAAAGTGTATGAATACATATTAAAACACTACATGTATATACATTTTAACTGAGTCGTTAAGTCATCGTTAGTCGTTACATGTAAATGTTGTTTTGAAACCTTTAGGTTAACGATCTTGTTGAATGTTGTTAACCCATTGTTTATTATAACACATGAGATGTTAAATTGTTATATTATCATGATATTATGATATATAATATATCTTAGTATGATATATATACAGTTAAATGTCGTTACAATGATAATCGTTACATATATGTCTCGTTTCGAAATCATTAAGTTAGTAGTCTTATTTTTACATATGTATTTCATTGTTAATACACTTAATAATATATTTACTTATCATTTAACATAATTAACCAAGTGTATCAATATCTTAATATGATTCATATGTACCTAGTAAGACGTTGTTATAACGATAATCGTTATATATATCGTTTTCGAGTTTCTTAAATTAATAGTCTCATTTTTATGTATATAACTCATTGTTAAAATACCTAATGAGATACATACTTATAATAAAATCATGTTAACTATATATATAACCATATATATGTCATCGTATAGTTTTTACAAGTTTTAACGTTTGTGAATCACCGGTCAACTTAGGTGGTCAATTGTCTATATGAAACCTATTTCAATTAATCAAGTCTTAACAAGTTTGATTGCTTAACATGTTGGAAACACTTAATCATGTAAATAACAATTTCATTTAATATATATATAAACATGGAAAAGTTCGGGTCACTACAGTACCTACCCGTTAAATAAATTTCGTCCCGAAATTTTAAGCAGTTGAAGGTGTTGACGTATCTTCTGGAAATAAATGCGGGTATTTCTTCTTCATCTGATCTTCACGCTCCCAGGTGAACTCGGGTCCTCTACGAGCATTCCATCGAACCTTAACAATCGGTATCTTATTTTGTTTAAGTCTCTTAACCTCACGATCCATTATTTTGACGGGTTCTTCAAAGAATTGAAGTTTTTCATTGATTTGGATTTCGTCCAACGGAATAGTGAGATCTTATTTAGCAAAACATATCTTCAAATTTGAGATGTGGAAAGTGTTATGTGCAGCCGCGAGTTGTTGAGGTAGCTCCAGTTGGTAAGCTACTGGTCCGACATGATCTATAATCTTGAATGGTCCAATGTACCTTGGATTTAGTTTCCCCCGTTTACCAAATCGAACAACGCCTTTCCAAGGTGAAACCTTAAGCATGACCATTTCTCTAATTTCAAACTCTATATCTTTTCTTTTACTGTCCGCGTAGCTCTTTTGTCGACTCTGGGCGGTTTTCAATCTTTGTTGAATTTGGATGATTTTCTCGGTAGTTTCTTGTATTATCTCCGGACTCGTAATCTGTCTATCCCCCACTTCACTCCAACAAATTGGAGACCTGCACTTTCTACCATAAAGTGCTTCAAATGGTGCCATCTCAATGCTTGAATGGTAGCTGTTGTTGTAGGAAAATTCTGCTAACGGTAGATGTTGATCCCAACTGTTTTCGAAATCAATAACACAAGCTCGTAGCATGTCTTCAAGCGTTTGTATCGTCCTTTCGCTCTGCCCATCAGTTTGTGGATGATAGGCAGTACTCATGTCTAGACGAGTTCCCAATGCTTGCTGTAATGTCTGCCAGAATCTTGAAATAAATCTGCCATCCCTATCAGAGATAATAGAGATTGGTATTCCATGTCTGGAGACGACTTCCTTCAAATACATTCGTGCTAACTTCTCCATCTTATCATCTTCTCTTATTGGCAGGAAGTATGCTGACTTGGTGAGACTATCAACTATTACCCAAATAGTATCATAACCACTTGCAGTCCTTGGCAATTTAGTAATGAAATCCATGGTAATGTTTTCCCATTTCCATTCTGGGATTTCAGGTTGTTGTAGTAGACCTGATGGTTTCTGATGTTCAGCTTTGACCTTAGAACACGTCAAACATTCTCCTACATATTTAGCAATATCGGCTTTCATATATCTGGCCACCAAAAATTTTTCTTAAGATCCTTGTACATCTTCCCCGTTCCAGGATGTATTGAGTATATGGTTTTATGAGCTTCTCTAAGTACCATTTCTCTCATATCTCCAAATTTTGGTACCCAAATTCTTTCAGCCCTATACCGGGTTCCGTCTTCCCGAATATTAAGATGCTTCTCCGATCCTTTGGGTATTTCATCCTTTAAATTTCTCTCTTTTAAAACTCCTTGTTGCGCCTCCTTTATTTGAATAGTAAGGTTAGTGTGAATCATTATATTCATAGATTTTACTCGAATGGGTTCTCTGTCCTTCCTGCTCAAGGCGTCGGCTACCACATTTGCCTTCCCCGGGTGGTAACGAATCTCAAAGTCGTAATCATTCAACAATTCAATCCACCTACGCTGCCTCATATTCAGTTGTTTCTGATTAAATATGTGTTGAAGACTTTTGTGGTTGGTATATATAATACATTTGACCCCATATAAGTAGTGCCTCCAAGTCTTTAATGCAAAAACAACCGCGCCTAATTCCGAATCATGCGTCGTATAATTTTGTTCGTGAATCTTCAATTGTCTAGACGCATAAGCAATCACCTTCGTTCGTTGCATTAATACACAACCGAGACCTTGCTTTGATGCATCACAATAAATCACAAAATCATCATTCCCTTCAGGCAATGACAATATAGGTGACGTAGTTAGCTTTTTCTTCAATAACTGAAACGCTTTCTCTTGTTCATCCTTCCATTCAAATTTCTTCCCTTTATACGTTAATGCAGTCAAGGGTTTTGCTATTCTGGAAAAGTCTTGGATGAACCTTCTGTAGTAACCAGCTAGTCCTAAAAACTGGCGTATGTGTTTCGGAGTTTTCGGGGTTTCCCACTTTTCAACAGTTTCGATCTTTGCCGGATCCACCTTAATACCTTCTTTGTTCACTATGTGACCGAGGAATTGAACTTCTTCCAACCAAAATGCATACTTTGAAAACTTAGCGTACAATTCTTCCTTCCTCAATACTTCTAACACCTTTCTCAAATGTTCACCGTGTTCTTGGTCATTCTTTGAGTAAATAAGTATGTCATCAATGAAAACAAAGACAAACTTGTCAAGGTATGGTCCACACACTCGGTTCATAAGGTCCATGAACACAGCTGGTGCATTAGTTAAACCAAACGGCATGACCATAAACTCGTAATGACCGTAACGTGTTCTGAAAGCAGTCTTTGGAATATCATCTTCTTTCACCCACATTTAATGATACCCGGAACGTAAGTCAATCTTTGAATAAACAGACGAGCCTTGTAGTTGATCAAATAAGTCATCGATTCTCGGTAGTGGATAACGGTTTTTGATGGTAAGTTTGTTCAACTCTCTGTAGTCAATACACAACCTAAATGTACCATCCTTCTTCTTGACAAACAAAACAGGAGCTCCCCATGGTGATGTGCTTGGTCGAATGAAACCACGTTCTAATAGTTCTTGCAGTTGGCTTTGCAGTTCTTTTATCTCGCTGGGTGCGAGTCTATAAGTGAAATGTCCCGTTCTTATTGATTAAAAACGTTCCATATTAATTGATTTCGTTGCGAGGTTTTGACCTCTATATGAGACGTTTTTCAAAGACTGCATTCATTTTTAAACAAACCATAACCTTTATTTCATCAATAAAGGTTTAAAAAGCTTTACGTAGATTATCAAATAATGATAATCTAAAATATCCTGTTTACACACGACCATTACATAATGGTTTACAATACAAATATGTTACAACAAAATAAGTTCCTTGAATGCAGTTTTTACACAATATCATACAAGCATGGACTCCAAATCTTGTCCTTATTTAAGTATGCGACAGCGGAAGCTCTTAATAATCACCTGAGAATAAACATGCTTAAAACGTCAACAAAAATGTTGGTGAGTTATAGGTTTAACCTATATATATCAAATCGTAACAATAGACCACAAGATTTCATATTTCAATACACATCCCATACATAGAGATAAAAATCATTCATATGGTGAACACCTGGTAACCGACAATAACAAGATGCATATATAAGAATATCCCCATCATTCCGGGACACCCTTCGGATATGATATAAATTTCGAAGTACTAAAGCATCCGGTACTTTGGATGGGGTTTGTTAGGCCCAATAGATCTATCTTTAGGATTCGCGTCAATTAGGGTGTCTGTTCCCTAATTCTTAGATTACCAGACTTAATAAAAAGGGGCATATTCGATTTCGATAATTCAACCATAGAATGTAGTTTCACGTACTTGTGTCTATTTTGTAAATCATTTATAAAACCTGCATGTATTCTCATCCCAAAAATATTAGATTTTAAAAGTGGGACTATAACTCACTTTCACAGATTTTTACTTCGTCGGGAAGTAAGACTTGGCCACTGGTTGATTCACGAACCTATAACAATATATACATATATATCAAAGTATGTTCAAAATATATTTACAACACTTTTAATATATTTTGATGTTTTAAGTTTATTAAGTCAGCTGTCCTCGTTAGTAAACTACAACTAGTTGTCCACAGTTAGATGTACAGAAATAAATCGATAAATATTATCTTGAATCAATCCACGACCCAGTGTATACGTATCTCAGTATTGATCACAACTCAAACTATATATATTTTGGAATCAACCTCAACCCTGTATAGCTAACTCCAACATTCACATATAGAGTGTCTATGGTTGTTCCGAAATATATATAGATGTGTCAACATGATAGGTCGAAACATTGTATACGTGTCTATGGTATCTCAAGATTACATAATATACAATACAAGTTGATTAAGTTATGGTTGGAATAGATTTGTTACCAATTTTCACGTAGCTAAAATGAGAAAAATTATCCAATCTTGTTTTACCCATAACTTCTTCATTTTAAATCCGTTTTGAGTGAATCAAATTGCTATGGTTTCATATTGAACTCTATTTTATGAATCTAAACAGAAAAAGTATAGGTTTATAGTCGGAAAAATAAGTTACAAGTCGTTTTTGTAAAGGTAGTCATTTCAGTCGAAAGAACGACGTCTAGATGACCATTTTAGAAAACATACTTCCACTTTGAGTTTAACCATAATTTTTGGATATAGTTTCATGTTCATAATAAAAATAATTTTCTCAGAATAACAACTTTTAAATCAAAGTTTATCATAGTTTTTAATTAACTAACCCAAAACAGCCCGCGGTGTTACTACGACGGCGTAAATCCGGTTTTACGGTGTTTTTCGTGTTTCCAGGTTTTAAATCATTAAGTTAGCATATCATATAGATATAGAACATGTGTTTAGTTGATTTTAAAAGTCAAGTTAGAAGGATTAACTTTTATTTGCGAACAAGTTTAGAATTAACTAAACTATGTTCTAGTGATTACAAGTTTAAACCTTCGAATAAGATAGCTTTATATGTATGAATCGAATGATGTTATGAACATCATTACTACCTTAAGTTCCTTGGATAAACCTACTGGAAAAGAGAAAAATGGATCTAGCTTCAATGGATCCTTGGATGGCTCGAAGTTCTTGAAGCAGAATCATGACACGAAAACAAGTTCAAGTAAGATCATCACTTAAAATAAGATTGTTATAGTTATAGAAATTGAACCAAAGTTTGAATATGATTATTACCTTGTATTAGAATGATAACCTACTGTAAGAAACAAAGATTTCTTGAGGTTGGATGATCACCTTACAAGATTGGAAGTGAGCTAGCAAACTTGAAAGTATTCTTGATTTTATGAAACTAGAACTTTTGGAATTTATGAAGAACACTTAGAACTTGAAGATAGAACTTGAGAGAGATCAATTAGATGAAGAAAATTGAAGAATGAAAGTGTTTGTAGGTGTTTTTGGTCGTTGGTGTATGGATTAGATATAAAGGATATGTAATTTTGTTTTCATGTAAATAAGTCATGAATGATTACTCATATTTTTGTAATTTTATGAGATATTTCATGCTAGTTGCCAAATGATGGTTCCCACATGTGTTAGGTGACTCACATGGGCTGCTAAGAGCTGATCATTGGAGTGTATATACCAATAGTACATACATCTAAAAGCTGTGTATTGTACGAGTACGAATACGGGTGCATACGAGTAGAATTGTTGATGAAACTGAACGAGAATGTAATTGTAAGCATTTTTGTTAAGTAGAAGTATTTTGATAAGTGTATTGAAGTCTTTCAAAAGTGTATAAATACATATTAAAACACTACATGTATATACATTTTAACTGAGTCGTTAAGTCATCGTTAGTCGTTACATGTAAGTGTTGTTTTGAAACCTTTAGGTTAACGATCTTGTTAAATGTTGTTAACCCAATGTTTATAATAACAAAAGAGATTTTAAATTATTATATTATCATGATATTATGATGTACGAATATCTCTTAATATGATATATATACATTAAATGTCGTTACAACGATAAACGTTACATATATGTCTCGTTTCAAAATCATTAAGTTAGTAGTCTTGTTTTTACATATGTAGTTCATTGTTAATATAATTAATGATATGTTTACTTATCATAATATCATGTTAACTATATATATAACCATATATATGTCATCATTTAGTTTTTTTTACAAGTTTTAACGTTCGTGAATCACCGGTCAACTTGGGTGGTCAATTGTCTATATGAAACCTATTTCAATTAATCAAGTCTTAACAAGTTTGATTGCTTAACATGTTGGAAACATTTAATCATGTAAACATCAATCTCAATTAATATATATAAACATGGAAAAGTTCGGGTCACTACAGTACCTACCCGTTAAATAAATTTCGTCCCGAAATTTTAAGCTGTTGAAGGTGTTGACGAATCTTCTGGAAATAGATGCGGGTATTTCTTCTTCATCTGATCTTCACGCTCCCAGGTGAACTCGGGTCCTCTACGAGCATTCCATCGAACCTTAACAATTGGTATCTTGTTTTGCTTAAGTCTTTTAACCTCACGATCCATTATTTCGACGGGTTCTTCGATGAATTGGAGTTTTTCGTTGATTTGGATTTCATCTAACGGAATAGTGAGATCTTCTTTAGCAAAACATTTCTTCAAATTCGAGACGTGGAAAGTGTTATGTACAGCCGCGAGTTGTTGAGGTAACTCAAGTCGGTAAGCTACTGGTCCGACACGATCAATAATCTTGAATGGTCCAATATACCTTGGATTTAATTTCCCTCGTTTACCAAATCGAACAACGCCTTTCCAAGGTGAAACTTTAAGCATGACCATCTCTCCAATTTCAAATTCTATATCTTTTCTTTTAATGTCAGCGTAGCTCTTTTGTCGACTTTGGGCGGTTTTCAACCGTTGTTGAATTTGGATGATCTTCTCGGTAGTTTCTTGTATAATCTCCGGACCCGTAATCTGTCTATCCCCCACCTCACTCCAACAAATCGGAGACCTGCACTTTCTACCATAAAGTGCTTCAAACGGCGCCATCTCAATGCTTGAATGGTAGCTGTTGTTGTAGGAAAATTCTGCTAACGGTAGATGTCGATCCCAACTGTTTCCGAAATCAATAACACATGCTCGTAGCATGTCTTCAAGCGTTTGTATTGTCCTTTCGCTCTACCCATCAGTTTGTGGATGATAGGCAGTACTCATGTCTAGACGAGTTCCTAATGCTTGCTGTAATGTCTGCCAGAATCTTGAAATAAATCTGTCATCCCTATCAGAGATAATAGAGATTGGTATTCCATGTCTGGAGACGACTTCCTTCAAATACAGTCGTGCTAACTTCTCCATCTTGTCATCTTCTCTTATTGGTAGGAAGTGTGCTGATTTGGTGAGACGATCAACTATTACCCAAATAGTATCAAAACCACTTGCAGTCCTTGGCAATTTAGTGATGAAATCCATGGTAATGTTTTCCCATTTCCATTCCGGGATTTCGGGTTGTTGAAGTAGACCTGATGGTTTCTGATGCTCAGCTTTAACCTTAGAACACGTCAAACATTCTCCTACGTATTTAGCAACATCGGCTTTCATACCCGGCCACCAAAAATGTTTCTTGAGATCCTTGTACATCTTCCCCGTTCCAGGATGTATTGAGTATCTGGTTTTATGAGCTTCTCTAAGTACCATTTCTCTCATATCTCCAAATTTTGGTACCCAAATCCTTTCAGCCCTATACCGGGTTCCGTCTTCCCGAATATTAAGATGCTTCTCCGATCCTTTGGGTATTTCATCCTTTAAATTTCCCTCTTTTAAAACTCCTTGTTGCGCCTCCTTTATTTGAGTAGTAATGTTATTATGAATCATTATATTCATAGATTTTACTCGAATGGGTTCTCTGTCCTTCCTGCTCAAGGCATCGGCTACCACATTTGCCTTCCCCGGGTGGTAACGAATCTCAAAGTCGTAATCATTCAACAATTCAATCCACCTACGCTGCCTCATATTCAGTTGTTTCTGATTAAATATGTGTTGAAGACTTTTGTGGTCGGTATATATAATACTTTTGACCCCATATAAGTAGTGCCTCCAAGTCTTTAATGCAAAAACAACCGCGCCTAATTCCAAATCATGCGTCGTATAATTTTGTTCGTGAATCTTCAATTGTCTAGACGCATAAGCAATCACCTTCGTTCGTTGCATTAATACACAACCGAGACCTTGCTTTGATGCATCACAATAAATCACAAAATCATCATTCCCTTCAGGCAATGACAATATAGGTGCCGTAGTTAGCTTTTTCTTCAATAACTGAAACGCTTTCTCTTGTTCATCATTCCATTCAAATTTCTTCCCTTTATGCGTTAATGCAGTCAAGGGTTTTGCTATTCTGGAAAAGTCTTGGATGAACCTTCTGTAGTAACCAGCTAGTCCTAAAAACTGGCGTATGTGTTTCGGAGTTTTCGGGGTTTCCCACTTTTCAACAGTTTCTATCTTTGCCAGATCCACCTTAATACCTTCTTTGTTCACTATGTGACCGAGGAATTGAACTTCTTCCAACCAAAATGCACACTTTGAAAACTTAGCGTACAATTCTTCCTTCCTCAATACTTCTAACACCTTTCTCAAATGTTCACCGTGTTCTTGGTCATTCTTTGAGTAAATAAGTATGTCATCAATGAAAACAATGACAAACTTGTCAAGGTATGGTCCACACACTCGGTTCATAAGGTCCATGAACACAGCTGGTGCATTAGTTAAACCAAACGGCATGACCATAAACTCGTAATGACCGTAACGTGTTCTGAAAGCAGTCTTTGGAATATCATCTTCTTTCACCCGCATTTGATGATACCCGGAACGTAAGTCAATCTTTGAATAAACAGACGAGCCTTGTAGTTGATCAAATAAGTCGTCGATTCTCGGTAGTGGGTAGCGGTTCTTGATGGTAAGTTTGTTCAACTCTCGGTAGTCGATACACAACCTGAATGTACCATCTTTCTTCTTGACAAACAAAACAGGAGCTCCCCACGGTGATGTGCTTGGTCGAATGAAACCACGCTCTAAAAGTTCTTGTAATTGGCTTTGCAGTTCTTTCATCTCGCTGGGTGCGAGTCTGTAAGGAGCACGAGCTATTGGTGCAGCTCCTGGTACAAGATCTATTTGAAATTCAACGGATCGATGTGGGGGTAATCCCGGTAATTCTTTCGGAAATACATCGGGAAATTCTTTTGCGACGGGAACATCATTGATGCTCTTTTCTTCAGTTTGTACTTTCTCGACGTGTGCTAAAACAGCATAGCAACCTTTTCTTATTAGTTTTTGTGCCTTCAAATTACTAATAAGATGTAGCTTCGTGTTGCCCTTTTCTCCGTACACCATTAAGGGTTTTCCTTTTTCTCGTATAATGCGGATTGCATTTTTGTAACAAACGATCTCTGCTTTCACTTCTTTCAACCAGTCCATACCGATTATCACATCAAAACTCCCTAACTCTACTGGTATCAAATCAATCTTAAATGTTTCGCTAACCAGTTTAATTTCTCGATTCCGACATATATTATCTGCTGAAATTAATTTACCATTTGCTAATTCGAGTAAAAATTTACTATCCAAAGGCGTCAATGGACAACTTAATTTAGCACAAAAATCTCTACTCATATAGCTTCTATCCGCACCCGAATCAAATAAAACGTAAGCAGATTTATTGTCAATAAGAAACGTACCCGTAACAAGCTCCGGGTCTTCCTGTGCCTCTGCCGCATTAATATTGAAAACTCTTCCGCGGCCTTGTCCATTCGTGTTCTCCTGGTTCGGGCAATTTCTAATAATGTGGCCCGGTTTTCCACATTTATAACAAACTACATTGGCATAGCTTGCTCCGACACTACTTGCTCCGCCATTACTCGTTCCGACACCATTTGTTCCTTTTGTTCTATTAACCCCTGGTCCGTAGACCTCACACTTCGCCGCGCTATGACCATTTCTTTTACACTTGTTGCAAAATTTGGTGCAGAACCCCGAGTGATACTTTTCACACCTTTGGCATAGCTGTTTCTGATTGTTGTTGTTGTTGCGGTTATTATTGTTGTTGGGATGATTGTTGTAGTTGCTGTTGTTGTTGTTGTTGTTGTTGTTGTTGAGCCGTTTGTTGTAGTTGCGATTGATGTTGCGATTGTTGTTGTTGTTGTATTGGTGATTCTTATCACCATTTTCCTCCCACTTTCTTTTGACTTGCTTCACATTGGCCTCTTCAGCAGTCTGTTCTTTAATTCTTTCTTCAATCTGGTTCACTAGTTTGTGAGCCATTCTACATGCCTGTTGTATGGAGGCGGGCTCGTGTGAACTTATATCTTCTTGGATTCTTTCCGGTAATCCTTTCACAAACGCGTCGATCTTCTCTTCCTCATCTTCGAATGCTCCCGGACACAATAGGCACAATTCTGTGAATCGTCTTTCGTACGTGGTAATATCAAATCCTTGGGTTCGTAACCCTCTAAGTTCTGTCTTGAGCTTATTGACCTCGGTTCTGGGACGGTACTTCTCGTTCATCAAGTGCTTGAATGCTGACCACGGTAGTGCGTACGCATCGTCTTGTCCCACTTGCTCTAGATAGGTATTCCACCATGTTAACGCAGAACCTGTGAAGGTATGCGTAGCGTACTTCACTTTGTCTTCTTCAGTACACTTACTTATGGCAAACACCGATTCGACCTTCTCGGTCCACCGTTTCAATCCGATCGGTCCTTCGGTTCCATCAAATTCCAAAGGTTTGCAGGCAGTGAATTCTTTGTAGGTGCATCCTACACGATTTCCTGTACTGCTAGATCCAAGGTTATTGTTGGTATGTAGCGCAGCCTGTACTGCGGCTATGTTTGAAGCTAGAAAAGTACGGAATTCCTCTTCATTCATATTCACGGTGTGTCGAGTAGTCGGTGCCATTTCCTTCAAAATAGTTAAATGGAACAAGTTAATCATACAGAATATTAAGAGTAGTTAATAGTATTTCGTAGCATAATATGAACTCATTTATAAAAGCTTTTTCTTCATATTAGCGTTTTATAAGTTTAAATTCGGGTAGTACCTACCCGTTAAGTTCATACTTAGTAGCTAATATACAATTCAACTACTACAATTCTATATGAAAAACTGATTATAATAATATTTCGCGTTCAAACTTTTATACAATATTTTACAAACTTACAATACCGCTTATTTTACATAAAGCATGAAATATAGCACACAATAACTTTGATACAAGATAGTTGTGAAGATAATTCTAGCTAATACACAAGTCGTTCAGCAAAGGCAATAAAGACACGTAATTCATACGTCCAGAAACAAGTCATGCATTCTGGTTTTACTAGGACTACTTCCCATCCTTGGTCTTGTGCAACATAACCGTTATGGCCGTTGATAAGACAGCGTGTTGTAACGTCATCAAAGGGACGAGGGTTACGTAATGTCCAACAGTCCCGTAACAATCTAAAAACCTCATTTCTTACCCCAATTACCGACTCCGTCACTTGTGGAAATGTTTTGTTTAATAGTTGTAGCCCGATGTTCTTGTTCTCACTTTGGTGAGAAGCGAACATTACTAATCCGTAAGCATAACATGCTTCTTTATGTTGCATGTTAGCCGCTTTTTCTAAATCACGAAGTCCAATATTCGGATATATTGAGTCAAAATAATTTCTTAACCCGTTGCGTAAAATAGCATTTGGGTTCCCCGCAATATATGCGTCAAAGTAAACACATCGTAACTTATGGGTTTCCCAATGTGATATCCCCCATCTTTCAAACGAAAGTCTCTTATAAACCAAGACATTCTTGGAACGTTCTTCGAATGTCTTACAAACTGATCTCGCCTTAAATAGTTGTGCCGAGGAATTCTGGCCGACTCTAGACAAGATTTCATCAATCATGTCTCCGGGTAGGTCTCTTAAAATATTGGGTTGTCTATCCATTTTGTGTTTTTAAACTGTAAAATAGACAAGAGTTAGATTCATAAAAAAAATACTTATTAATACAAGCAATTTTTACATATATCATAAAGCATAAGAACACTATATTACATATATTACACCACACGAATACAACTCTCTTATTCCGACTCGTTCGTTTCTTCTTCTTCGATTTTTGTTCGTTTTGCCAAGTTTCTAGGGATATATGATGTTCCCCTAATACGAGCCGTCGTTATCCACATTGGTTTAGAAAAACCTGGTGGTTTAGAGGTTCCCGGGTCATTGTTACAACTTAAGGACTTCGGGGGTTGACGATACATATACAGTTCATCGGGGTTGGAATTAGATTTCTCTATTTTTATGCCCTTTCCCTTATTATTTTCTTTTGCCTTTTTAAATTCAGTTGGGGTAATTTCTATAACATCATCGGAATTCTCGTCGGAATCTGATTCATCGGAGAATTGGTAATCCTCCCAATATTTTGCTTCCTTGGCGGAAACACCATTGACCATAATTAACTTTGGTCGGTTGGTTGAGGATTTTCTTTTACTTAACCGTTTTATTATTTCCCCCACCGGTTCTATTTCTTCATTCGGTTCCGATTCTTCTTCCGGTTCCGATTCTTCTTCCGGTTCCTCTTCGGGAACTTGTGAATCAGTCCACAAATCATTCCAATTTACATTTGACTCTTCATTATTATTAGGTGAGTCAATGGGACTTGTTCTAGAGGTAGACATCTATCACATAATATCAAACACGTTAAGAGATTAATATATCACATAATATTCATATGTTAAAAATATATAGTTTCCAACAAAAATGTTAAGCAATCATTTTTAAAGAAAACACGGTCGAAGTCCAGACTCACTAATGCATCCTAACAAACTCGATAAGACACACTAATGCAAATTTTCTGGTTCTCTAAGACCAACGCTCGGATACCAACTGAAATGTCCCGTTCTTATTGATTAAAAACGTTCCATATTAATTGATTTCGTTGCGAGGTTTTGACCTCTATATGAGACGTTTTTCAAAGACTGCATTCATTTTTAAACAAACCATAACCTTTATTTCATCAATAAAGGTTTAAAAAGCTTTACGTAGATTATCAAATAATGATAATCTAAAATATCCTGTTTACACACGACCATTACATAATGGTTTACAATACAAATATGTTACAACAAAATAAGTTCCTTGAATGCAGTTTTTACACAATATCATACAAGCATGGACTCCAAATCTTGTCCTTATTTAAGTATGCGACAGCGGAAGCTCTTAATAATCACCTGAGAATAAACATGCTTAAAACGTCAACAAAAATGTTGGTGAGTTATAGGTTTAACCTATATATATCAAATCGTAACAATAGACCACAAGATTTCATATTTCAATACACATCCCATACATAGAGATAAAAATCATTCATATGGTGAACACCTGGTAACCGACAATAACAAGATGCATATATAAGAATATCCCCATCATTCCGGGACACCCTTCGGATATGATATAAATTTCGAAGTACTAAAGCATCCGGTACTTTGGATGGGGTTTGTTAGGCCCAATAGATCTATCTTTAGGATTCGCGTCAATTAGGGTGTCTGTTCCCTAATTCTTAGATTACCAGACTTAATAAAAAGGGGCATATTCGATTTCGATAATTCAACCATAGAATGTAGTTTCACGTACTTGTGTCTATTTTGTAAATCATTTATAAAACCTGCATGTATTCTCATCCCAAAAATATTAGATTTTAAAAGTGGGACTATAACTCACTTTCACAGATTTTTACTTCGTCGGGAAGTAAGACTTGGCCACTGGTTGATTCACGAACCTATAACAATATATACATATATATCAAGGTATGTTCAAAATATATTTACAACACTTTTAATATATTTTGATGTTTTAAGTTTATTAAGTCAGCTGTCCTCGTTAGTAAACTACAACTAGTTGTCCACAGTTAGATGTACAGAAATAAATCGATAAATATTATCTTGAATCAATCCACGACCCAGTGTATACGTATCTCAGTATTGATCACAACTCAAACTATATATATTTTGGAATCAACCTCAACCCTGTATAGCTAACTCCAACATTCACATATAGAGTGTCTATGGTTGTTCCGAAATATATATAGATGTGTCAACATGATAGGTCGAAACATTGTATACGTGTCTATGGTATCTCAAGATTACATAATATACAATACAAGTTGATTAAGTTATGGTTGGAATAGATTTGTTACCAATTTTCACGTAGCTAAAATGAGAAAAATTATCCAATCTTGTTTTACCCATAACTTCTTCATTTTAAATCCGTTTTGAGTGAATCAAATTGCTATGGTTTCATATTGAACTCTATTTTATGAATCTAAACAGAAAAAGTATAGGTTTATAGTCGGAAAAATAAGTTACAAGTCGTTTTTGTAAAGGTAGTCATTTCAGTCGAAAGAACGACGTCTAGATGACCATTTTAGAAAACATACTTCCACTTTGAGTTTAACCATAATTTTTGGATATAGTTTCATGTTCATAATAAAAATAATTTTCTCAGAATAACAACTTTTAAATCAAAGTTTATCATAGTTTTTAATTAACTAACCCAAAACAGCCCGCGGTGTTACTACGACGGCGTAAATCCGGTTTTACGGTGTTTTTCGTGTTTCCAGGTTTTAAATCATTAAGTTAGCATATCATATAGATATAGAACATGTGTTTAGTTGATTTTAAAAGTCAAGTTAGAAGGATTAACTTTTATTTGCGAACAAGTTTAGAATTAACTAAACTATGTTCTAGTGATTACAAGTTTAAACCTTCGAATAAGATAGCTTTATATGTATGAATCGAATGATGTTATGAACATCATTACTACCTTAAGTTCCTTGGATAAACCTACTGGAAAAGAGAAAAATGGATCTAGCTTCAATGGATCCTTGGATGGCTCGAAGTTCTTGAAGCAGAATCATGACACGAAAACAAGTTCAAGTAAGATCATCACTTAAAATAAGATTGTTATAGTTATAGAAATTGAACCAAAGTTTGAATATGATTATTACCTTGTATTAGAATGATAACCTACTGTAAGAAACAAAGATTTCTTGAGGTTGGATGATCACCTTACAAGATTGGAAGTGAGCTAGCAAACTTGAAAGTATTCTTGATTTTATGAAACTAGAACTTTTGGAATTTATGAAGAACACTTAGAACTTGAAGATAGAACTTGAGAGAGATCAATTAGATGAAGAAAATTGAAGAATGAAAGTGTTTGTAGGTGTTTTTGGTCGTTGGTGTATGGATTAGATATAAAGGATATGTAATTTTGTTTTCATGTAAATAAGTCATGAATGATTACTCATATTTTTGTAATTTTATGAGATATTTCATGCTAGTTGCCAAATGATGGTTCCCACATGTGTTAGGTGACTCACATGGGCTGCTAAGAGCTGATCATTGGAGTGTATATACCAATAGTACATACATCTAAAAGCTGTGTATTGTACGAGTACGAATACGGGTGCATACGAGTAGAATTGTTGATGAAACTGAACGAGAATGTAATTGTAAGCATTTTTGTTAAGTAGAAGTATTTTGATAAGTGTATTGAAGTCTTTCAAAAGTGTATAAATACATATTAAAACACTACATGTATATACATTTTAACTGAGTCGTTAAGTCATCGTTAGTCGTTACATGTAAGTGTTGTTTTGAAACCTTTAGGTTAACGATCTTGTTAAATGTTGTTAACCCAATGTTTATAATAACAAAAGAGATTTTAAATTATTATATTATCATGATATTATGATGTACGAATATCTCTTAATATGATATATATACATTAAATGTCGTTACAACGATAAACGTTACATATATGTCTCGTTTCAAAATCATTAAGTTAGTAGTCTTGTTTTTACATATGTAGTTCATTGTTAATATAATTAATGATATGTTTACTTATCATAATATCATGTTAACTATATATATAACCATATATATGTCATCATTTAGTTTTTTTTACAAGTTTTAACGTTCGTGAATCACCGGTCAACTTGGGTGGTCAATTGTCTATATGAAACCTATTTCAATTAATCAAGTCTTAACAAGTTTGATTGCTTAACATGTTGGAAACATTTAATCATGTAAACATCAATCTCAATTAATATATATAAACATGGAAAAGTTCGGGTCACTACAATAAGGAGCACGAGCTATTGGTGCAGCTCCTGGTACAAGATCTATTTGAAATTCAACAGATCGATGTGGAGGTAGTCCCGGTAATTCCTTCGAAAATACATCGGGAAATTCTTTTGCGACGGGAACATCATTGATGCTCTTTTCTTCAGTTTGTACTTTCTCGACGTGTGCTAGAACAGCATAGCAACCTTTTCTTGTTAGTTTTTGTGCCTTCAAATTACTAATAAGATGTAGCTTCATGTTGCCCTTTTCTCCGTACACCATTAAGGGTTCTCCTTCTTCTCGTACAATGCGAATTGCATTTTTATAACATACGATCTCTGCTTTCACCTTCTTCAGCCAATCCATGCCAACTATTACATCAAAACTCCCTAACTCTACTGGTATCAAATCAATCTTAAATATTTCGCTACCCAGTTTAATTTCTCGATTCCGGCATATATTATCTGCTGAAATTAATTTACCGTTTGCTAATTCGAGTAAAAATTTACTATCCAACGGCATCAATGGACAACTTAATTTAGCACAAAAATCTCTACTCATATAGCTTCTATCCGCACCCGAATCAAATAAAACGTAAGCAGATTTATTGTCAATAAGAAACGTACCCGTAACAAGCTCCGGGTCTTCCTGTGCCTCTGCCACATTAATATTGAAAACTCTTCCGCGGCCTTGTCCATTCGTGTTCTCCTGGTTCGGGCAATTTCTAATAATGTGGCCCGGTTTTCCACATTTATAACAAACTACATTGTCATAACTTGCTCCGACACTACTTGCTCCGCCATTACTCGTTCCGACACCATTTGTTCCTTTCGTTCTGTTAACCCCTGGTTCGTAGACCTCACACTTCACTGCGCTATGACCATTTCTTTTACACTTGTTGAAAAATTTGGTGCAGAACCCCGAGTGATACTTTTCACACCTTTGGCATAGCTGCTTCTGATTGTTGTTGTTGTTGCGGTTGTTATTGTTGTTGGGATGATTGTTGTAGTTGCTGTTGTTGTTGTTGTTGGGCCGTTTGTTGTAGTTGTGATTGATGTTGCGATTGTTGGGATAATTGTTGCGATTATTATTGTAATTGCTGTTGTTGTATTGGTGATTCTTATCACCGTTTTCCTCTCACTTTCTTTTGACTTGCTTCACATTGGCCTCTTCAGCCGTCTGTTCTTTAATTCTTTCCTCAATCTGGTTCACTAGTTTGTGAGCCATTCTACATGCCTGTTGTATGGAGGCGGGATCATGTGAACTTATATCTTCTTGGATTCTTTCCGGTAATCCTTTCACAAACGCGTCGATCTTCTCTTCCTCATCTTCGAACGCTCCCGGACACAATAGGCACAATTCTGTGAATCGTCTTTCGTACGTGGTAATATCAAATCCTTGGGTTCGTAACCCTCTAAGTTCTGTATTGAGCTTGTTGACCTCGGTTCTGGGACGGTACTTGTGACAACCCGGAAATTTCCAACCAAATTTAAACTTTAATCTTTATATATTTCCGACATGATAAGCAATATTTGTTAAGTTAAATTTCAAGAATTTTAAACTATGTTCATACATTCATTCAACCTCGACCAAATTCCAACGATTCACGAACCATTAAACGAATATGATTATATATGTATATGTGTATATATATTATAACTTGAAACGTAAACAAAATATTAGATTAAATACTTTATATGATTGTATCTGTTTCAAAATGTTTGTCAATGGAATTAGAAGATAAGATCAAATGATTGAATTATCAGATATATTGAATTATGATTACAAGTCTCTGTTGAAAGGCCCACGTTGATTTGAGAAATCATTCCATTTTAACAATATTCGAAAAATGGTAAAGTGATTTATAAATAAGAACAAATTGTCAATCATTGAGAACTAGACAAAGGATAGTGGAAGATTGAATCTCATAAAGACTCGATTGATCTATTTATTTTCAAACGTACAAAAACGTTTTCAGTTTAAAAAGAACTTTATTATTAAAACTTATATAACTTTTATAAATATCTAGAACCACTTTTGACAACTCAGTACTTAACTAGTATGATAAAGATAACGATATTTATATTTTATTTTATATATATAACGATTTAAATTAATATTATATATATTTATACGCGTATTATACGTACATAGATTTATACTTTTACTATACTTAAACTTTACCTTTACTTTATTTTTACTTTACTTTAACTTTAATAATTCACTTTAATAATTCATACTTTAATAATTCACTTTAATAATTCATACTTTAATAATTCACTTTAATAATTCATACTTTAATAATTCACTTTAATAATTCAAAAATCTATTATAAATAGAATTCAATAGGTTTCATTATTTCATATAAACTTGAAAATATTTTTCTCTAAACTCTCTCAATCGATTTACATATATATATATATATATATATATATATATATATATATATATATATATATATATTTACTCCGTATTATTTCAAGATATTATTAGTATACATAAAATATTACGACGGAGTGCTGTCCGAGTGATTTCGAAATTGTTTTTCGAGCGGGGTAGGATTAAGGAAATTATGGGTTATAGCTATGGAGGTAATTGAGTATGGTTCATGGGTATGCTCGTGAGGTCAATATAGTGTTTATCATTTCCGTTGCATCTATGTACCTTTCCTGCAATATTGAATCTCAATATTGATACGTGAGTACTCATAATTTAACTTTTACATACTAATAGTGTATCCCTGACTAGTGCTCGAGTATTTAGGATTATGCATGCTTGTACTTTTGATATTGCCCTTAGACAGGTTAGGTTGAATGTTGAATTAGTTACACTTGCGGTTGAGATAAGGTATAAGATATGCATGTCCTTGGAAAGCTAGCGAAAAATTAAGAACTTTTCCTTTAGATATCGAATGGTTTCGATGAACGGATTAGAAGTTATAATCAATTGAATTTTCGATATTTTTATTAAAAATGATTATTATTATCGTCGTTTTTATCGTCGTTCTAGTTTTATCTTATTATTATCATTATTATTATCTTTATCAATAAAAGAGATTTATCATTAAGAATTGTTATTTTTTTATTATTACTATCGTTATTATCGTTAAAGTTATAATTAGTATTATTATTATTATCCAATTATTATTATTATTATTATTATTGGTATTATTATTATTATTATTATTATTATTATTATTATCATTATTAATATATATATCATTATTTAAAAATGGTTATTGTTATTGTTATTATTATTATTATTACTATATTATCATTAAGATAATTATTAGTATATCGTTAATAATGTTATAGTAACTATCATTATTAATATTAGTGTAATTAAAACAAATATTTGTAACACCTAATTATTTTGATTACTATTATTATTATTATTATGAACACGATATAAAAGACGATTAAAAGCTATTAAACGAAACGATTAGGAAATAATGGGTAAGAGTATCATGATGAAATTAAAATGTTATAAGATATTGATTTAGATAAAATTATCGTTCTTATTATTTTTTTCATTACTATTATTATTAAAAGTATCGTTAGTATTAAAACTATCATTTTAACAAAAATTATCATTTTAATAGAAATGTCATTGTTACTATAAAATATCATTATTATTATTATTTTAAATAGAATTATTATTTTAAAGATAATATTAAAAATTATCATAAATATTAAAGTTATCATAATTAGAATTATCGTTTTATCTAATGTCATCTTAGTAATTATAAATATTGATATTTTTATAATAATAATTATTATTACAAAATAATACAACTTTTACTTACTATCATTATAGATATTATTTTATCAAATAAATATGTGATACAAACATATTTTACTACGTGTAATAACTTACTTTAATAATACATATCATATTATCTTTATGATATTAAATGAACCCTATAAATTTTATTACTTAATATATATATATAAGTATATTTTATTATATAAATTTAATATAAAATTTTATTTATTAATAAATAAATTATATTATTTACTCTAATAAATCTTTTAAAAATATTTAAAAATATAAAACAACGATATTTAAACTATATATTAATCATGTATAGATTTTTGTAAATTATTTTGAGTCAAATTTACTTTTGTTGACTTTTGCATATTAGTCTCGAGCATTAGGATTGTGGTACACTATGACTTGACCTAATTTGTTAGACAAATATTGACCAACACATAAATATATATAATTAATTTAGGTTCGTGAATCCGAGGCCAACCTTGCACTTGTTCAATGACGTTATATGTATTTTTACTACGAAATACAGTATGGTGAGTTTCATTTGCTCCCCTTTTACTCTTTACATTTTTGGGGCTGAGAATATATGCAAATGTTTTATTAACTGTCTTACAATAATTATATGCGTGAGTTTCATTTGCTCCCCTTTTACTCTTTACATTTTTGGGGCTGAGAATACATGCAAATGTTTTATTAACTGTCTTACAATAATTATATGCGTGAGTTTCATTTGCTCCCCTTTTACTCTTTACATTTTTGGGGCTGAGAATACATGCAAATGTTTTATTAACTGTCTTACAATAATTATATGCGTGAGTTTCATTTGCCTTTTTACCCTTTATATTTTTGGGACTGAGAATACATGCGCTTTTATAAATGTTTGACGAAATAGACACAAGTAATTGAAACTACATTCTATGGTTGAATTATCGAAATCGAATATGCCCCTTTTTATTAAAGTCTGGTAATCTAAGAATTAGGGAACAGACACCCTAATTGACGCGAATCCTAAAGATAGATCTATTGGGCCTAACAAACCCCATCCAAAGTACCGGATGCTTTAGTACTTCGAAATTTATATCATGTCCGAAGGAGGATCCCGGAATGATAGGGGATATTCTTATATGTATCTAGTTAATGTCGGTTACCAGGTGTTCACCATATTAATGATTATTTTTGTCTCTATGCATGGGACGTATATTTATGAGAACTGGAAATGAAATTCTTGTGGTCTATTAAAATGATGGAAATAAATGATTATGATAAACTAATGAACTCACCAACCTTTTGGTTGATACTTTAAAGCATGTTTATTCTCAGGTGTTAAAGAAATCTTCCGCTGTGCATTTGCTCATTTTAAAGATATTACTTGGAGTCTTTCATAGCATATTTCGAAGAACGTTGCATTCGAGTCATTGAGTTCATCAAAGATTATTATTAAATCAATTTATAGTTGGATAGTGGATATTATGAAATGGTATGCATGCTTGTCAATTTTTGATGTAAAGAAAGATTGTCTTTTAAAAACGAATGCAATGTTTGTAAAATGTATCATATAGAGGTCAAATACCTCGCAATGTAATCAACTATTGTGAATCGTTTATAATGTATATGAACGGGTCCTTTCAGTTGGTATCAGAGCGGTGGTCTTAGCAAACCAGGTCTGCATTAGTGTGTCTAACTGATAAGTCGATAGGATGCATTAGTGAGTCTGGACTTCGACCGTGTCTGCATGTCAAAAGTTTTGCTTATCATTTTGTGTCAAAAATTAACTACTTATCATCCTCAGGAAATTACCTGCTTATCATTTTTAGTCTAAGACACGTCTTGCTGCATTGATTGCATGAATAGTGTATAGACAAAAATTCATATCTTAGCATATCTGCTAAATCATATCTTATCGTATCTGTTACTTTAAACTTTGCCTGACATATCCCGCAAAGTCCTCCGTAATCTACAAAATCTTTTGATCTATATATATATATATATATATATATTTATATATATATATATATATATATATATATATATATATATATATATATATATATATATATATATATATATATATATATATATATATATATATATATATATATATATATATTCTATGTAATTAGAATACCATCCGTTAGCTAAAATCATTTAATATCAAAAAAAAAAAAAATCCTTTATCCAATCGTACGAAATGGAATTCGTCATCAGTTCAAGTCACTCAGATTCCGAAATGGAATCCCATTCAAGCTCCGAAAGCAGTGTGACCGGAATAGATCAACCAATTAGTCATCACCTATTCTGGATGAATTGGGGATGGGTTCGTAGCCTCCTCAATCATTGGAGACAAGAAGAAGGTGATTCCTTCCATCCACCACATTGCCCTCTTGACGAAGAACCTGAAGCACTTACCGGCGAACCTGTCCGAAAAACCATGTTCTCGCTCATTTCCAGAGTATCTCGTCACGATTATATATTACATCAAATTTTAGATTTTATTTATCCGCTCGTCCGAACCGACAATCACCCCGGTGTAATAGAAGAAGTCAACGAGCTTCGCGCTCGTGTAGTGGCTTTGGAGAATATGGTGCAGAGATTACAAACACCAGCAGCAGCATCAGCAGCATAACTAGTACCACCATCATCAACGCCAACAGTACCATTACCACCTCCAACCACAACCGCGTCGTAAACCTCAACTTCACAATCTGTCCCACAAGCATCAACGTCATACGCACCATAGATACCAAGGAGTACCAACAACAATAACTGACGAAGTATTAATTCATAACTTCATTGGAGAAACATTCTGCAGTGATTATGTAATCTCTAAAGTCTTAGAGATTATCTAATCTAGCCCTAACCATAAATCAGTTAAGCGAACCAAAAATGATAGAAGGAAGAGTAGAAACCCTGACAAAAATGGTGTGTGATTAACAAGCTAAACTTGCTTTACCAACAGCATCAGCAGTACCGTCAGAGTTACCAGCATCGTCAGTACAGTCAACATCCGAATTAACAACACCGATAACATCACAAACTCCGTCAGTTCAAGAATCACTGTGGACATCAGTACGAATCAATAACGTGTATATTGTATCAACGAGTTATGAAGAATTAACTCATTCCCTCTCAAGAAATTATATGTATATTATATATATATATATATATATATATATATATATATATATATATATATATATATATATATATATATATATATATATATATATATATATATATATATATATATATATATATATATATATATATATATATATATATATATATATATATATATATATATTGAAATAAATCTTTCCGTGCTAAACTATTGTGTGTGAATCTTAACTACTCGATTAATTCATATTACAAATATGCAATAATGTACGTCCTTCGGCCGCAACTTAACCAGCGTTAACTACAATCTCTGTCGCAATTCAACAAATTCCAATTCATAATAAATCAAGTATATATTTGATTTTACACTTTCATCATCGATGTACCCGAAACTTTTCAGATAACATCATTCGTACTTTGCGAAATTCACAAGAATTCCACGAACCGAACATCATACATCAACAAATAACGAAGTATTGATTCATAATTTCAATGTCATTAAAGAAATACTGCGTAAAAGTTATGTACTTTTTAAAGCCTTTAGGGATTATTAAATTCTAGTTTCAACCGTAAATCAAATGAGTTTAATTTAACATTAACTCATTAAATCTATGTTACATCTGAATAAAATAAACATATATATATTTTTATAAAGACTGTAATAAAATTCTTTTGTACAAAATATTAATTGTGAATTTTTTTTTAACTGGTAAGTAATACCCGAGAGATATATAAATTCACAAATAATATATTACATTCTTCGAATCTGATTCAGCAAATTATCCATTATACTCCCTACTTTCACAACAATATACATTCTTTTATAGAAATCAAAACAACCATACTAATTCAAAATTTAATTACATATTCTGATTTTGAAATCTCAAAATTCAACTCGAGATATGACCAAAATCATCACTCTTAGATTCTTACATCTTTCACAAGCTATATTTTGACTTCAAATCTGTGTTAGAACATCAAATGTATGTTAACGATTACAATCTATGTTCAAACCCTTCGAAAATTTCTGAAGACACTTCGAATGATGAGCAATCGAGATGATGATCCAACCACATGTTACCCACATTTATGTACCCGAAAAAACTCTTGAAACCAAAGTAAAAGTTTAAACAACGTATCCGCGTCAGATTCTTTGGCATTTATTAGCAAAAATAACTTTGCGACTCCTATTCAAAGTAGCCAGTTTTGTCACAGCTCCAGCAAGTCAACTTCAACTTTTCAGTTAGACTAACCTTATTATAACCTTGAGATATACATCATCGTTACCAGTGAACCTTTTACATTCCACTACATTATTAGCAGATGTACCAACAACTTCATTACCCTTTGACTTTAGCCTCTCCAAAAAGTCATTATAATTATTTATTGAAACCCCATCATTTACTCATTCGCATCTTGTAATGAGAATTGTCATACGAATCATTGGGAATTAGCAATCAGTATTTTGAAATCTCGTAGCATGTCTACGCCAACAGTTATATGTGTATATATAATGTCTATCTTCTGGACTTAATTTGAATGTGAAGTTTCTGAAAAACACTCCGAACTAAGAATTGGTTCTCCGAAAATGGAAAAATGCTGATGAAGCAGCAAAAACTAAAAACGACTTTAAACGGTAAAATCTGAATGATAATGATGAAGTGTGCTGGCAAAGCGCAGAAAAAGAGAAGTTTTGGAACTGGAAAACGGATTGAGCAAAGTAGGAAGGAGGCTTTGGACAAATTACAAAGACTGAACCTGACTTCAAAGGATCCAAATGATTCAGTACCTGCTGAAGTCATTAACGAATACCTTGCTCCTGACTCTAAACTCCTGCGGACAATATTCTTCATCATCCTCTAATATTAGAAATTCTAAAATATCATCATATCTTTCATTATAAATATCCTCCATATTTCTGAAGATATTTTCTTAATTTTTCTTATTTGAAATCATTTACCTCTTCGCACTATCTGTATTACATCATAAAAGAATGTATTTTAGTTTCTAAATTCTGAAACATTCAAGTTTAAAATAGGAATATTTTGAAGTAGTGTTGGGAACTGAAGCATGAATTAGTATAATATAATGACACTTGATCAACGTGATTATATTACAGTAAGTCATGCTGAGTTTCTAAATGGAACGTGATGATTCACAGATCATAATATCATCATGTGCCATGTTATACGACTCTTGTATTCTATTTAACCTCTAAAATATCAAGAAAATATTTCTTGATGATTCGGCCTTTTCCAAGGTATTCTAGTAATTTGACAAGTCAAGATAGTGCCATCACAATTTCCTTCCTAGAACATTAACAATGTTCATTCTGAAATTCATATCTGTGAATTCTGGACCATTACAAGCGGTGCTTAATCACAAGAAGAAGAAACAAAAGGACAAAACTCCGAAATAAAAATTGGGGTATAAATTGAAGCAAATAAAAGAGAGCATTAACTGTTAATGATAATGATCATAGAAGACAGAAGCAGAGACTTTGAAATATAAGGGAACATATAAAGCCCAACGATAAACCAAAAATTATAAACCATATATATCGATGCATATAGCAATATAAAGACACGGGAGAACTAGAAACACTATAAACCCAAGAGTATAGTAGAAGTAAATAGATTCTTCCGGCGGTAGATGAAAAAGAAGAATGACCGATATGAAAGTTAGAAGTATATCGAGAATCGGAACTGGATGGAGCATATTGATGAATACTTTAAATTATGAGTTGAGGGGGAAAGAATAGAAGGTGATGAAACATGACTAGGAACTTAGAAATCAACAGATTTAACTCACATAATGGCGGAATAAGTGAATCAAACCCTCTAGTGAATAGGTTAATTTTTTTTTGATTAATTTAGTCAAACCACAACTAAATCAAGTGTGATTAGATCAACACCTAGAGCTATTATTCACCACTTGGGTGATTTGGACTGAGAGAAAATTGGAGGAGCTCACTAGATCTGAGTGTGTGTAACAAATGAGAGGCTTAACCTAAAATGAAGAACATAAGACTTTATATACCCCTGATGTTGACTCACCCATACGATTCATTCATCACACGTACGAGTTGGCTTCATCAGCCGTACGGGTGATCACTCACTCGTGTCTTCTCATTTAGGTTGTAATTGTGACTTAGCTCAGCATCAACCGTGCGTATGAGCCTGTCAGCCGTACTAGTGAGGCTTCACTCGTACGTCTAACTAAGTCTAACATTGACAAACATCTAAATCTCGTTCCTGCAGTTCCTGTAACCACATACAAACAAGTATAGGATAATAACGAGCAATCATGGTGGCTTGTAAACTGTTGTACCTGCAATGGACGTGGGTAGATGTCTAGGGACTTGCATAAAATGCATCAAAAGAAGGTGTGAGTTGTAAGGAAACGAAGGAGGTGAATTTATAAGAAAATCTCTGACAGAACAATTAAAATGGACGATCGCATTTAAAGTGGATCCTAATTCCCTTGATTACCGGAGAGTCAAATCTTATTAAGAAGATTTTCTTCAAATCCCTTGAAATCTGGGAATCAATCATATCTACATCAAATGATAAGATGAATCTACACTTACTCATTTCACTCTTCTATGTTAGCTTCATTCGTACTCTTCATATAAATGGATTGTTTATCCAAATTATTCGCTGATGATAAAACTCTAATTTTTAGCCCGTATGCATCATGAAAACATACTTATTATCATTCACAACCTTTCCACTCAAATTTCGGGACGAAATTTCTTTAACGGGTAGGTACTGTGACAACCCAGAAATTTCTAACCAAATTTAAACTTTAATCTTTATATGTTTCCGACACGATAAGCAATATTTGTTAAGTTAAATTTCAAGAATTTTAAACTATGTTCATACATTCATTCAACCTCGACCAAGTTCCAACAATTCACGAACCATTAAACGAATATGATTATATATGTATATGTGTATATATATTATAACTTGAAACGTAAATAAAATATTAGATTAAATACTTTATATGATTGTATCTGTTTCAAAATGTTTATCAATGGAATTAGAAGATAAGATCAAATGATTGAATTATCAGATATATTAAATTATGATTACAAGTCTCTGTTGAAAGGCCCACGTTGATTTGAGAAATCTTTCCATTTTAACAATATTCGGAAAATGGTAAAGTGATTTATAAATAAGAACAAATTGTCAATCATTGAGAACTAGACAAAGGATAGTGGAAGATTGAATCTCATAAAGACTCGATTGATCTATTTAGTTTCAAACGTACAAAAACGTTTTCAGTTTAAAAAGAACTTTATTATTAAAACTTATATAACTTTTATAAATATCTAGAACCACTTTTGACAACTCAGTACTTAACTAGTATGATAAAGATAACGATATTTATATTTTATTTTATATATATAATGATTTAAATTAATATTATATATATTTATACGCGTATTATACGTACATAGTTTTATACTTTTACTATACTTAAACTTTACCTTTACTTTATTTTTACATTACTTTAACTTTAATAATTCACTTTAATAATTCATACTTTAATAATTCACTTTAATAATTCATACTTTAATAATTCACTATAATAATTCATACTTTAATAATTCACTTTAATAATTCATACTTTAATAATTCACTTTAATAATTCAAAAATCTATTATAAATAGAATTCAATAGGTTTCATTATTTCATAGAAACTTGAAAATATTTTTCTCTAAACTCTCTCAATCGATTTACATATATATATATTTACTCCGTATTATTTCAAGATATTATTAGTATACATAAAATATTACGACGGAGTGCTGTCCGAGTGATTTCGAAATTGTTTTTCGAGTGGGATAGGATTAAGAAAATTATGGGTTATAGCTATGGAGGTGATTGAGTATGGTTCATGGGTATGCTCGTGAGGTCAATATAGTGTTTATCATTTCCGTTGCGTCTACGTACCTTTCCTGCAATATTGAATCTCAATATTGATACGTGAGTACTCATAATTTAACTTTTACATACTAATAGTGTATCCCTGACTAGTGCTCGAGTATTTAGGATTATGCATGCTTGTACTTTTAATATTGCCCTTAGACAGGTTAGGTTGAATGTTGAATTAGTTACACTTGCGGTTGAGATAAGGTATAAGATATGCATGTCCTTGGAAAGCTAGCGAAAAATTAAGAACTTTTCCTTTAGATATCGAATGGTTTCGATGAACGGATTAGAAGTTATAATCAATTGAATTTTCGATATTTTTATTAAAAATGATTATTATTATCGTCGTTTTTATCGTCGTTCTAGTTTTATCTTATTATTATCATTATTATTATCTTTATCAATAAAAGAGATTTATCATTAAAAATTGTTATTTTTTTATTATTACTATCGTTATTATCGTTAAAGTTATAATTAGTATTATTATTATTATCCAATTATTATTATTATTATTATTGGTATTATTATTATTATCATTATTATTATCATTATTAATATATATATCATTATTTAAAAATGGTTATTGTTATTGTTATTATTATTATTACTATATTATCATTAAGATAATTATTAGTATTATCGTTAATAATGTTATAGTAACTATCATTATTAATATTAGTGTAATTAAAACAAATATTTGTAACACCTAATTATTTTGATTACTATTATTGTCATTATTATGAACACGATATAAAAGACGATTAAAAGCTATTAAACGAAACGATTAGGAAATAATGGGTAAGAGTATCATGATGAAATTAAAATGTTATAAGACATTGATTTAGATAAAATTATCGTTCTTATTATTTTTATCATTACTATTATTATTAAAAGTATCGTTAGTATTAAAACTATCATTTTAACAAAAATTATCATTTTAATAGAAATGTCATTGTTACTATAAAATATCATTATTATTATTATTTTAAATAGAATTATTATTTTAAAGATAATATTAAAAATTATCATAAATATTAAAGTTATCATAATTAGAATTATCGTTTTATCTAATGTCATCTTAGTAATTATAAATATTGATATTTTTATAATAATAATTATTATTACAAAATAATACAACTTTTACTTACTATCATTATAGATATTATTTTATCAAATAAATATGTGATACAAACATATTTTACTACGTGTAATAACTTACTTTAATAATACATATCATATTATCTTTATGATATTAAATGAACCCTATAAATTTTATTACTTAATATATATATATATAAGTATATTTTATTATATAAATTTAATATAAAATTTTATTTATTAATAAATAAATTATATTATTTACTCTAATAAATCTTTTAAAAATATTTAAAAATATAAAACAACGATATTTAAACTATATATTAATCATGTATAGATTTTTGGAAATTATTTTGAGTCAAATTTACTTTTGTTGACTTTTGCATATTAGTCTCGAGCATTAGGATTGTGGTACACTATGACTTGACCTAATTTGTTAGACAAATATTGACCAACACATAAATATATATAATTAATTTAGGTTCGTGAATCCGAGGCCAACCTTGCACTTGTTCAATGACGTTATATGTATTTTTACTACGAAATACAGTATGGTGAGTTTCATTTGCTCCCCTTTTACTCTTTACATTTTTGGGGCTGAGAATACATGCAAATGTTTTATTAACTGTCTTACAATAATTATATGCGTGAGTTTCATTTGCTCCCCTTTTACTCTTTACATTTTTGGGGCTGAGAATACATGCAAATGTTTTATTAACTGTCTTACAATAATTATATGCGTGAGTTTCATTTGCTCCCCTTTTACTCTTTACATTTTTGGGGCTGAGAATAGATGCAAATGTTTTATTAACTGTCTTACAATAATTATATGCGTGAGTTTCATTTGCCTTTTTACCCTTTATATTTTTGGGACTGAGAATACATGCGCTTTTATAAATGTTTGACGAAATAGACACAAGTAATTGAAACTACATTCTATGGTTGAATTATCGAAATCGAATATGCCCCCTTTTTATTAAAGTCTGGTAATCTAAGAATTAGGGAACAGACACCCTAATTGACGCGAATCCTAAAGATAGATCTATTGGGCCTAACAAACCCCATCCAAAGTACCAGATGCTTTAGTACTTCGAAATTTATATCATGTCCGAAGGAGGATCCCGGAATGATAGGGGATATTCTTATATGTATCTAGTTAATGTCGGTTACCAGGTGTTCACCATATTAATGATTATTTTTGTCTCTATGCATGGGACGTATATTTATGAGAACTGGAAATGAAATTCTTGTGGTCTATTAAAATGATGGAAATAAATGATTATGATAAACTAATGAACTCACCAACCTTTTGGTTGACACTTTAAAGCATGTTTATTCTCAGGTGTTAAAGAAATCTTCCGCTGTGCATTTGCTCATTTTAAAGATATTACTTGGAGTCTTTCATAGCATATTTCGAAGAACGTTGCATTCGATTCATTGAGTTCATCAAAGATTATTTTTAAATCAATTTATAGTTGGATAGTGGATATTATGAAATGGTATGCATGCCTGTCAATTTTCGATGTAAAGAAAGATTGTCTTTTAAAAATGAATGCAATGTTTGTAAAATGTATCATATAGAGGTCAAATACCTCGCAATGTAATCAACTATTGTGAATCGTTTATAATGTATATGAACGGGTCCTTTCAGTACTTCTCGTTCATCAAGTGCTTGAATGCTGACCACAGTAGTGCGTACGCATCATCTTGTCCCACTAGCTCTAGATAGGTATTCCACCATGTTAACGCAGAACCTGTGAAGGTATGCGTAGCGTACTTCACTTTTTCCTCTTCAGTACACTTACTTATGGCAAACACCGATTCGACCTTCTCGGTCCACCGTTTCAATCCGATCGGTCCTTCGGTTCCATCAAATTCCAAAGGTTTGCAGGCAGTGAATTCTTTGTAGGTGCATCATACACGATTTCCTGTACTGCTAGATCCAAGGTTATTGTTGGTATGTAGCGCAGCCTGTACTGCGGCTATGTTTGAAGCTAGAAAAGTACGGAATTCCTCTTCATTCATATTCACGGTGTGTCGAGTAGTCGGTGCCATTTCCTTCAAAATAGTCAAATGGAACAAGTTAATCATACAGAATATTAAGAGTAGTTAATAGTATTTCGTAGCATAATATGAACTCATTTATAAAAGCTTTTTCTTTATATTAGCGTTTTATAAGTTTAAATTCGGGTAGTACCTACCCGTTAAGTTCATACTTAGTAGCTAATATACAATTCAACTACTACAATTCTATATGAAAAACTGATTATAATAATATTTCGCGTTCAAACTTTTATACAATATTTTACAAACTTACAATACCGCTTATTTTACATAAAGCATGAAATATAGCACACAATAACTTTGATACAAGATAGTTGTGAAGATAATTCTAGCTAGTACACAAGTCGTTCAGCAAAGGCAATAAAGACACGTAATTCATACGTCCAGAAACTAGTCATGCATTCTGGTTTTACTAGGACTACTTCCCATCCTTGGTCTTGTGGAACATAACCGTTATGGCAGTTGATAAGACAGCGTGTTGTAACGTCGTCAAAGGGACGAGGGTTACGTAATGACCAACAGTATCGTAATAACCTAAAAACCTCATTTCTTACCCCAATTACCGACTCCGTCACTTGTGGGAACGTTTTGTTTAATAGTTGTAGCCCGATGTTCTTTTTCTCACTTTGGTGAGAAGCGAACATTACTAACCCGTAAGCATAGCATGCTTCTTTATGTTGCATGTTAGCCGCTTTTTCTAAATCATGAAGTCCTATATTCGGATACATTGAGTCAAAATAATTTCTTAACCCGTTGCGTAAAATAGCATTTGGGTTCCCCGCAATATATGCGTCAAAGTAAACACATCGTAACTTATGGATTTCCCAATGTGATATCCCCCATATTTCAAATGAAAGTCTCTTATAAACCAAGACATTCTTGGAACGTTCTTCGAATGTCTTACAAACTGATTTCGCCATAAATAGTTATGCCGAAGAATTCTGACCGACTCTAGACAAGATTTCATCAATCATGTCTCCGGGTAGGTCTCTTAAAATATTGGGTTGTCTATCCATTTTGTGTTTTTATACTGTAAAATAGACAATAGTTAGATTCATAAAAAAAAATACTTATTAATACAAGCAGTTTTTACATATATCATAAAGCATAAGCACACTATATTACATATATTACACCACACGAATATAACTATCTTATTCCGACTCGCTCGTTTCTTCTTCTTCGGTTTTGGTTCGTTTTGCCAAGTCTCTAGGGATATATGATGTTCCCCTAATACGAGCTGTCATTTTCCACAATGGTTTAGAAAAACCTGGTAGTTTAGAGGTTCCCGGGTCATTGTTACAACTTAAGGGCTTCGGGGGTTGACGATACATATAAAGTTCATCGGGGTTGGAATTAGATTTCTCTATTTTTATGCCCTTTCCCTTATTATTTTCTTTTACGTTTTTAAATTCAGTTGGGGTAATTTCTATAACATCATCGGAATTCTCGTCGGAATCCGATTCATCGGAGAATTGGTAATCCTCCCAATATTTTGCTTCCTTGGCGGAAACACCATTGACCATAATTAACCTTGGTCGGTTGGTTGAGGATTTTCTTTTACTTAACCGTTTTATTATTTCCCCCACCGGTTCTATTTCCTCCTCCGGTTCCTCCTCTTCCGATTCTGATTCTTCTTCTGGTTCTGATTCTTCTTCCGGTTCTTCTTCGGGAACTTGTGAATCAGTCCAATATATATTCGACTCTTCATTATTATTAGGTGAGTCAATGGGATTTGTGCTAGAGGTAGACATCTATCACACAATATCAAACATGTTAAGAGATTAATATATCACATAATATATACATGTTAATAATATATAGTTTCCAACAAAAATGTTAAGCAATCATTTTTAAAGAAAACACGGTCGAAGTCCAGACTCACTAATGCGTCCTAACAAACTCGATAAGACACACTAATGCAAATTTCTGGTTCTCTAAGACCAACGCTCGGATAACAACTGAAATGTCCCGTTCTTATTGATTAAAAACGTTCCATATTAATTGATTTCGTTGCGAGGTTTTGACCTCTATATGAGACGTTTTTCAAAGACTGCATTCATTTTAAAACAAACCATAACCTTTATTTCATCAATAAAGGTTTAAAAAGCTTTACGTAGATTATCAAATAATGATAATCTAAAATATCCTGTTTACACGCGACCATTACATAATGGTTTACAATAAAAATATGTTACAACGAAATAAGTTTCTTGAATGCAGTTTTTACACAATATCATACAAGCATGGACTCCAAATCTCGTCCTTATTTAAGTATGCGACAGCGGAAGCTCTTAATAATCACCTGAGAATAAACATGCTTAAAACGTCAAAAAAAATGTTGGTGAGTTATAGGTTTAACCTATATATATCAAATCGTAACAATAGATCACAAGATTTCATATTTCAATACACATCCCATACATAGAGATAAAAATCATTCATATGGTGAACACCTGGTAACCGACATTAACACGATGCATATATAAGAATATCCCCATCATTCCGGGACACCCTTCGGATATGATATAAATTTCGAAGTACTAAAGCATCCGGTACTTTAGATGGGGTTTGTTAGGCCCAATAGATTTATCTTTAGGATTCGCGTCAATTAGGGTGTCTGTTCCCTAATTATTAGATTACCAGACTTAATAAAAAGGGGCATATTCGATTTTGATAATTCAACCATAGAATGTAGTTTCACGTACTTGTGTCTATTTTGTAAATCATTTATAAAACCTGCATGTATTCTCATCCCAAAAATATTAGATTTTAAAAGTGGAACTATAACTCACTTTCACATATTTTTACTTCGTCGGGAAGTAAGACTTGGCCACGGGTTATTTCACGAACCTATAACAATATATACATATATATCAAAGTATGTTCAAAATATATTTACAATACTTTTAATATATTTTGATGTTTTAAGTTTATTAAGTCAGCTGTCCTCGTTAGTAACCTACAACTAGTTGTCCACAGTTAGATGTACAGAAATAAATCGATAAATATTATCTTGAATAAATCCACGACCCAGTGTATACGTATCTCAGTATTGATCACAACTCAAACTATATATATTTTGGAATCAACCTCAACCCTGTATAGCTAACTCCAACATTCACATATAGAGTGTCTATGGTTGTTCCGAAATATATATAGATGTGTCGACATGATAGGTCGAAACATTGTATACGTGTCTATGGTATCTCAAGATTACATAATATACAATACAAGTTGATTAAGTTATGGTTGGAATAGATTTGTTACCAATTTTCACGTAGCTAAAATGAGAAAAATTATCCAATCTTGTTTTACCCATAACTTCTTCATTTTAAATCCGTTTTGAGTGAATCATATTGCTATGGTTTCATATTGAACTCTATTTTATGAATCTAAATAGAAAAAGTATAGGTTTATAGTCGGAAAAATAAGTTACAAGTCGTTTTTGTAAAGGTAGTCATTTCAGTCGAAAGAACGACGTCTAGATGACCATTTTAGAAAACATACTTCCACTTTGAGTTTAACCATAATTTTTGGATATAGTTTCATGTTCATAATAAAAATCATTTTCTCAGAATAACAACTTTTAAATCAAAGTTTATCATAGTTTTTAATTCACTAACCCAAAATAGCCCGTGGTGTTACTACGACGGCGTAAATCCGGTTTTACGGTGTTTTTCGTGTTTCCAGGTTTTAAATCATTAAGTTAGCATATCATATAGATATAGAACATGTGTTTAGTTGATTTTAAAAGTCAAGTTAGAAGGATTAACTTTTATTTGCGAACAAGTTTAGAATTAACTAAACTATGTTCTAGTGATTACAAGTTTAAACCTTCGAATAAGATAGCTTTATATGTATGAATCGAATGATGTTATGAACATCATTACTACCTCAAGTTCCTTGGATAAACCTACTGGAAATGAGAAAAATAGATCTAGCTTCAAAGGATCCTTGAATGGCTTGAAAGTTCTTGAAGCAGAATCATGACACGAAAACAATTTCAAGTAAGATTTCCACTCGAAATAAGATTGTTATAGTTATAGAAATTGAATTAAAGTTTGAATATGATTATTACCTTGTATTATAAAGATAACCTACTGTAAGTAACAAAGGTTTCTTGATCTTGGATGATTACTTGGAATGGATTTAGAAAACTTGGAAGTAAACTTGCAATCTTGGAAGTATTCTTGATTTTATGAAACTAGAACTTTTGGAATTTATGAAGAACACTTAGAACTTGAAGATAGAACTTGAGAGACATAAATTAGATGAAGAAAATTGAAGAATGAAAGTGTTTGTAGGTGTTTTTAGTCGTTGGTGTATGGATTAGATATAAAGGATATGTAATTTTGTTTTCATGTAAATAAGTCATGAATGATTACTCATATTTTTGTAATTTTATGAGATATTTCATGCTAGTTGCCAAATGATGGTTCCCACATGTGTTAGGTGACTCACATGGGCTGCTAAGATCTGATCATTGGAGTGTATATACCAATAGTACATACATCTAAAAGCTGTGTATTGTACGAGTACGAATACGGGTGCATACGAGTAAAATTGTTGATGAAACTGAACGAGGATGTAATTGTAAGAATTTTTGTTAAGTAGAAGTATTTTGATAAGTGTCTTGAAGTCTTTCAAAAGTGTATGAATACATATTAAAACACTACATGTATATACATTTTAACTGAGTCGTTAAGTCATCGTTAGTTGTTACATGTAAATGTTGTTTTGAAACCTTTAGGTTAACGATCTTGTTGAATGTTGTTAACCCATTGTTTATTATAACAAATGAGATGTTA